>NC_069499.1:536469941-536542441 GCF_027579735.1 Bombina bombina
TTCCTTGTTTGTTGTTTATTCTAGTAAAAGGAGAGGTCAAAAAGCGACTTCTACCTCTCTTTCCTTTTGGCTTAAAAGCATTATCCGTTTGGCTTATGAGACTGCCGGACGGCAGCCTCCTGAAAGAATCACAGCTCACTCCACTAGGGCTGTGGCTTCCACATGGGCCTTCAAGAACGAGGCTTCTGTTGACCAGATATGTAAGGCAGCGACTTGGTCTTCACTGCACACTTTTGCCAAATTTTACAAATTTGATACTTTTGCTTCTTCGGAGGCTATTTTTGGGAGAAAGGTTTTGCAAGCTGTGGTGCCTTCTGTTTAGGTGACCTGATTTGCTCCCCCCCTTCATCCGTGTCCTAAAGCTTTGGTATTGGTTCCCACAAGTAAGGATGACGCCGTGGACCGGACACACCAATGTTGGAGAAAACAGAATTTATGCTTACCTGATAAATTACTTTCTCCAACGGTGTGTCCGGTCCACGGCCCGCCCTGGTTTTTTAATCAGGTCTGATGAATTATTTTCTCTAACTACAGTCACCACGGTATCATATGGTTTCTCCTATATATATTTCCTCCTGTCCGTCGGTCGAATGACTGGGGTGGGCGGAGCCTAGGAGGGATCATGTGACCAGCTTTGCTGGGACTCTTTGCCATTTCCTGTTGGGGAAGAGAATATCCCACAAGTAAGGATGACGCCGTGGACCGGACACACCGTTGGAGAAAGTAATTTATCAGGTAAACATAAATTCTGTTTTTCGCGCCATTAATGCGCAGTTACTTTTGAGAGCAAGACATGCAGATGCATGTGTGAGGATCTGAAAGTAGTTGGAAAAGTTCCTAGAAGGCTTCATCTGGTATCGTATTCCCCCCTGGGTTTGGTAAAGTCGCAGGAAAGGCTGTAGCTGGGACTGTAGAGGGGTTAAAACTGTAACCGGCTCCGGTTTCTTTATTTTAAGGGTTAAAGCTCTTAAAGCATTCAAAGTATTGCACACCAATTTTCAGACACTGTGGTGAAAATTTAGTAAATTTTGAACAATTCCTTCATACGTTTTCACATATTCAGTAATAAAGTGTGCACTGTTTAAAATTTAAAGAGACAGTAACGGTTTTGTTTTAAAACGGTTTTTGTACTTTTTTGACAAGTTTAAGCCTGTTTAACATGTCTGCACCTTCAGATAAGCTATGTTCTATATGTTTGAAGTTCAATGTGTATCCCCCTTCAAAATTGTGTGATAATTGTGACATAGCGTCCAAACAAAGTAAGGACAGTATTGCCACAGATAGTAAAGTTTCCCAAGATGATTCATCAGATGAAGGGAGTAGACATAGTTCTACATCATCTCCTTCTGTGTCTACACCAGTTTTGCCCACGCAGGAGGCCCCTAGTACTTCTAGCGCGCCAATGCTTATTACTATGCAACAATTAACGGCAGTAATGGATAACTCCATAGCAAATATTTTATCCAAAATGCCTGCATATCAGAGAAAGCGTGATTGCTCTGTTTTAAACACTGTAGAGCAGGAGGGCGCTGATGATAATTGCTCTGTCATACCCTCACACCAATCTGAAGGGGTCATGAGGGAGGTTTTGTCGGATGGGGAAATTTCAGATTCAGGTAAAATTTCTCAACAAGCAGAACCTGATGTTGTGACATTTAAATTAGAGCATCTCCGCGCACTGCTTAAGGAGGTGTTATCTACTCTGGATGATTGTGACAACCTGGTCATTCCAGAAAAATTATGCAAGGTGGACAAGTTCCTAGAGGTTCCGGTGCACCCTGACGCTTTTCCTATACCAAAGCGGGTGGCGGATATAGTGAATAAGGAGTGGGAGAAGCCCGGCATACCTTTTGTCCCCCCTCCTATATTTAAGAAATTATTTCCTATGGTCGACCCCAGAAAGGACTTATGGCAGACAGTCCCTAAGGTCGAGGGGGCAGTTTCTACTTTAAACAAGCGCACTACTATTCCTATCGAGGATAATTGTGCTTTCAAAGATCCTATGGATAAAAAATTGGAGGGTTTGCTTAAAAAGATTTTTGTACAGCAAGGTTACCTCCTGCAACCCATTTCGTGCATTGTTCCTGTCACTACAGCAGCGTGGTTCTGGTTCGAGGAACTAGAAAAGTCGCTCAGTAGAGAGACTCCGTATGAGGAGGTTATGGACAGAGTTCACGCACTCAAGTTGGCTAATTCTTTTATTTTAGATGCCACTTTGCAACTAGCTAGATTAGGGGGTTTGCAATTGTGGCGCGCAGAGCGCTTTGGCTAAAGTCTTGGTCAGCGGATGTATCTTCCAAGACCAAATTACTTAATATCCCCTTCAAGGGTAAGACTCTCTTTGGGCCAGAATTGAAAGAGATTATTTCAGACATCACTGGCGGAAAGGGCCATGCCCTCCCACAAGATAGGCCTTTCAAAGCCAAGAATAAGTCTAATTTTCGTTCCTTTCGCAATTTCAGGAACGGACCGGCCTCTAACTCTGCATCCTCTAAACAAGAGGGTAATGCCTCTCAATCCAAACCAGCCTGGAAACCGACGCAAGGCTGGAACAAGGGTAAGCAGGCCAAGAAGCCTGCTGCTGCTAACAAAACAGCATGAAGGAGTAGCCCCCGATCCGGGACCGGATCTAGTAGGGGGCAGACTCTCTCTCTTTGCTCAGGCTTGGGCAAGAGATGTTCAGGATCCCTGGACACTAGAAATAGTTTCTCAGGGTTATCTTCTGGAATTCAAGGAACTACCCCCAAGGGGAAGGTTCCACATATCTCACTTATCCTCAAACCAAATAAAGAGACAGGCATTCTTACATTGTGTAGAAGACCTGTTAAAGAGGGGAGTGATACACCCAGTTCCAACGGCGGAACAAGGAATGGGATTTTACTCAAATCTGTTTGTAGTTCCCAAAAAAGAGGGAACTTTCAGACCAATTCTGGATTTAAAGATCCTAAACAAATTTCTCAGAGTACCATCGTTCAAAATGGAAACCATTCGAACGATTCTACCCACCATCCAGGAAGGTCAATTTATGACTACCGTGGATCTAAAGGATGCGTATCTACATATTCCTATCCACAAAGAACATCATCAGTTCCTAAGGTTCGCCTTTCTGGACAAACATTACCAGTTTGTGGCCCTCCCAAGGGGCATTGCAGTAGTACCGTACTTGGACGACATTCTAATACAAGCGTCGCCTCTTTCAAAGGCAAAGGCTCACACAGACATCGTTCTGGCCTTTCTCAGATCTCACGGATGGAAGGTGAACATAGAAAAAAGTTCACTGTCTCCGTCGACAAGAGTTCCCTTCTTGGGAACAATAATAGATTCTTTAGAAATTAGGATTTTCCTGACAGAAGTCAGAAAGTCAAAACTTCTAAACGCTTGTCAAGTTCTTCATTCTATTCCTCGTCCTTCCGTAGCTCAGTGCATGGAAGTAGTAGGATTGATGGTTGCAGCAATGGACATAGTTCCTTTTGCGCAAATTCATCTAAGACCATTACAACTGTGCTTGCTGAAACAGTGGAATGGGGACTATACAGACTTGTCTCCAGTGATTCAAGTAGATCAGAAGACCAGAGACTCACTCCGTTGGTGGCTAACCCTGGACCACCTGTCCCAGGGAATGAGCTTCCGCAGACCAGAGTGGGGCGCGGTCTGGAAACCCCTGAAGGCTCAGGGACTATGGTCTCGGGAAGAGTCTCTTCTCCCGATAAACATTCTGGAACTGAGAGCGATATTCATGGCTCTCAGGGCTTGGCCTCAACTAGCAAAGGCCAGATTCATAAGATTCCAATCAGACAACATGACGACTGTTGCTTATATCAATCATCAGGGGGGAACAAGGAGTTCCCTGGCAATGAAAGAAGTGACCAAAATAATAAAATGGGCAGAGGATCACTCCTGCCACCTATCTGCGATCCACATCCCAGGTGTGGAAAACTGGGAGGCGGATTATCTGAGTCGTCAGACATTCCATCCGGGGGAGTGGGAACTCCACCCGGAGATCTTTGCCCAGTTGACTCAATTATGGGGCATTCCAGATATGGATCTGATGGCGTCTCGTCAGAACTTCAAAGTTCCTTGCTACGGGTCCAGATCCAGGGATCCCAAGGCGACTCTAGTGGATGCACTAGTAGCGCCTTGGACCTTCAACCTAGCCTATGTGTTTCCACCGTTTCCTCTCATTCCCAGGCTGGTAGCCAGGATCAAACAGGAGAGGGCCTCGGTGATCTTGATAGCTCCTGCGTGGCCACGCAGGACTTGGTATGCAGACCTGGTGAATATGTCATCGGCTCCACCATGGAAGCTACCTTTGAGACAAGATCTTCTAGTACAAGGTCCATTCGAACATCCAAATCTAGTTTCCCTCCAGCTGACGGCTTGGAAATTGAACGCTTGATTCTATCAAAGCGTGGGTTTTCAGATTCTGTGATAGATACTCTAGTTCAAGCCAGAAAACCGGTAACTAGAAAAATTTACCATAAAATATGGAAAAGATATATCTGCTGGTGTGAATCCAAGGGATTCTTATGGAATAAGATCAAAATCCCTAAGATCCTTTCCTTTCTACAAGAGGGTTTGGATAAAGGATTATCAGCGAGTTCTCTAAAGGGACAGATTTCTGCTTTATCTGTCTTATTACACAAACGACTGGCAGCTGTGCCAGATGTTCAAGCATTTGTTCAGGCTCTGGTTAGGATCAAAATTCAAAGTCAATGACTCAGCACACAGCGGCCCCTTTGCCAGCTACTCAAGAGACCCACTCCAGTCTCTGAAACATCAATCCAAAGAAATCCAAAAGGAGTAGCAGCAAAAAAATAAATGTTTATTGGGCACAAAACAACATTAACAGCAACGTTTCGGTATTGCTACCTTATTCATGCTAAACATCATACTGAAATGATTCTATTTATACCTAAACACCACTAGGTGGCGCTGCATATGCAACTTCCTATTAACCCTTTATATCTAAATAATTAAAAACAATTCTACAGTGTATTCATTATAATCTAGTTACAATCGTAATAACACATATAATACAATGTATTCATAGAATCATATTACAATCTCAATTACAGACTGATAAACAAATAAATAGAAAATTAGCTTATAGAAAAACAGACATATCAAGATCTTTATTTAACCCATTAGGTTCCATGGTGCCTAATTTCCAAATCCAAAAACTTTCTCTCTGTTTAAGGAGGAGTTCTCTATTCCCTAACCTTCTTGGCATTTCTATTTTCTCAATAATTTGAAAACGCAATTGCCCAATTGAATGGCCCTTTTTCACAAAATGCTCTGCTACTGGTGCTTTTAAGTTCTTAGTTCTAATGGAGCTTTTATGTTCAATTATCCTATCTTTGATAGTTCTAGTCGTCTCACCGACATAGCCCCGCCCACATGGGCATTTAATTAAGTAAACTACATAAGTAGTTAAGCATGTGTGAAAGCCATTAATTTTAAACTTTTTTCCAGTAATTGAATGAACAAATGTGGGCCCTTTTGTCATGTTGTTACAACATGAGCATCCCAAGCAGGGAAAACACCCCTCATTCTTACTTTTAATGAATTTTTGTTTTAATTTAATGTTTGTCCATATGTCTGCTCTAACTAGTTGTTGTTTCCAATTAAAACTCTGTTTATACGCTGGCATGGGTAAATTCTTAAATTCCTTAATTTGGGGGTTACATTCAGAGAGTATTGACCAATGTTTCCTCATAATGCGTTGGATTTGGTTAGACTGGGAATTAAATTCAGATACAAATATAAGGCGCTCCTCTTTATTATTTTGTTTCTGTTTTACATTCAGTAAGCTTCATTACTGATGATAACTTATTAAAAACAAGAATGATAGAAATGGCAGACAGATTTACTAAAAGAGGATACCCATCAGATATATTAGAAGCTGAAATTAATTATGCGCTTTCAGTCTCTAGAGAGAGGTTTTGCAAGCCGTGGTGCCTTCTGTTTAGGTAATACAAAGATATCCCAGCGCCCACTAAACCTTATTGGCCCAGGAAGGTGATACCTAGTTATCACCTAGAAGCAATGATACGTGAGAAGGTTATTCCTAGGCGCCAAACTGTGAGGCTAAGGTATGCAAAATATTTATTACAACTCAAAGTACAAGGTATAAAAGGCAAAATTAAAATACAATACTAAAAATACAATTTAAAATGGCATGGATCCACGCTAGTAACAATGAGGATAAGATTGTGAAATATATATATGCACTATAACAATATACACAGGACAATTCTGGAAAGACAGCAATAACACAGATGTGCTGCAAAGTGACTTGGTGCAATACTCCAATGTGCTAAAAAACATAATTTATGCTTACCTGATAAATTCCTTTCTTCTGTAGTGTGATCAGTCCACGGGTCATCATTACTTCTGGGATATTAACTGCTCCCCTACAGGAAGTGCAAGAGGATTCACCCAGCAGAGCTGCATATAGCTCCTCCCCTCTACGTCACTCCCAGTCATTCGACCAAGGACCAACGAGAAAGGAAAAGCCAAGGGTGAAGTGGTGACTGGAGTATAAATTAAAAAATATTTACCTGCCTTAAAAACAGGGCGGGCCGTGGACTGATCACACTACAGAAGAAAGGAATTTATCAGGTAAGCATAAATTATGTTTTCTTCTGTTAAGTGTGATCAGTCCACGGGTCATCATTACTTCTGGGATACCAATACCAAAGCAAAAGTACACGGATGACGGGAGGGATAGGCAGACTCTTTATACAGAAGGAACCACTGCCTGAAGAACCTTTCTCCCAAAAATAGCCTCCGATGAAGCAAAGGTGTCAAATTTGTAAAATTTGGAAAAAGTATGAAGCGAAGACCAAGTTGCAGCCTTGCAAATCTGTTCAACAGAGGCCTCATTCTTGAAGGCCCAAGTGGAAGCCACAGCTCTAGTAGAATGAGCTGTAATTCTTTCAGGGGGCTGCTGTCCAGCAGTCTCATAAGCTAAACGAATTATGCTACGAAGCCAAAAAGAAAGAGAGGTAGCGGAAGCTTTTTGACCTCTCCTCTGCCCAGAGTAAATGACAAACAGAGAAGACGTTTGTCAGAATTCCTTAGTTGCCTGCAAGTAAAATTTTAGAGCCCGGACTACATCCAGGTTGTGCAGTAGACGTTCCTTCTTTGAAGAAGGATTTGGGCATAAAGAAGGAACAACAATCTCTTGATTGATATTCCTGTTAGTAACTACCTTAGGTAAGAACCCAGGTTTAGTACGCAGGACTACCTTATCCGAATGAAAAATCAAATAAGGAGAATCACAATGTAAGGCTGATAATTCAGAGACTCTTCGAGCCGAGGAAATAGCCATTAAAAATAGAACTTTCCAAGATAACAACTTTATATCAATGGAATGAAGGGGTTCAAACGGAACGCCCTGTAAAACATTAAGAACAAGGTTTAAACTCCATGGTGGAGCAACAGTTTTAAACACAGGCTTAATCCTGGCCAAAGCCTGACAAAAAGCCTGGACGTCAGGAACTTCTGACAGACGTTTGTGTAACAGAATGGACAGAGCTGAGATCTGTCCCTTTAATGAACTAGCAGATAAACCCTTTTCTAAACCTTCTTGTAGAAAAGACAATATCCTAGGAATCCTAACCTTACTCCAAGAGTAACCTTTGGATTCACACCAATGTAGGTATTTACGCCATATCTTATGGTAAATCTTTCTGGTAACAGGTTTCCTAGTCTGTATTAAGGTACTAATAACTGACTCAGAAAACCCACGTCTTGATAAAATTAAGCGTTCAATTTCCAAGCAGTCAGCTTCAGAGAAGTTAGATTTTGATGTTTGAAGGGACCCTGTATCAGAAGGTCCTGTTTCAGAGGTAGAGACCAAGGCGGACAGGATGACATGTCCACCAGGTCTGCATACCAAGTCCTGCGTGGCCACGCAGGTGCTATTAGAATCACTGATGCTCTCTCTTGTTTGATTCTGGCTATCAATCGAGGAAGCAACGGGAAGGGTGGAAACACGTAAGCCATCCTGAAGTCCCAAGGTGCTGTCAGAGCATCTATCAGGACTGCTCCTGGATCCCTGGATCTGGACCCGTAACGAGGAAGCTTGGCGTTCTGTCGAGACGCCATGAGATCTATCTCTGGTTTGCCCCAACGTCGAAGTATTTGGGCAAAGACCTCCGGATGAAGTTCCCACTCCCCCGGATGAAAAGTCTGACGACTTAAGAAATCCGCCTCCCAGTTCTCCACTCCCGGGATGTGGATTGCTGACAGGTGGCAAGAGTGAGACTCTGCCCAGCGAATTATCTTTGATACTTCCATCATAGCTAGGGAGCTTCTTGTCCCTCCCTGATGGTTGATGTAAGCTACAGTCGTGATGTTGTCCGACTGAAACCTGATGAACCCCCGAGTTGTCAACTGGGGCCAAGCCAGGAGGGCATTGAGAACTGCTCTCAATTCCAGAATGTTTATTGGCAGGAGACTCTCCTCCTGACTCCATAGTCCCTGAGCCTTCAGGGAATTCCAGACGGCACCCCAACCTAGAAGGCTGGCGTCTGTTGTTACAATTGTCCAGTCTGGTCTGCTGAATGGCATCCCCCTGGACAGGTGTGGCCGAGAAAGCCACCATAGAAGAGAATTTCTGGTCTCTTGATCCAGATTCAGAGAAGGGGATAAGTCTGAGTAATCCCCATTCCACTGACCTAGCATGCACAGTTGCAGTGGTCTGAGGTGTAAGCGTGCAAAGGGTACTATGTCCATTGCCGCTACCATTAAGCCGATTACCTCCATACATTGAGCCACTGACGGGTGTTGAATGGAATGAAGAGTGCGGCAAGCACTTTGAAGTCTTGATAGCCTGTCCTCTGTCAGGTAAATCTTCATTTCTACAGAATCTATAAGAGTCCCCAGGAAGGGAACTCTTGTGAGTGGAACGAGTGAACTTTTCTTTTCGTTCACCTTCCATCCATGTGACCTTAGAAATGCCAGCACTAACTCTGTATGAGATTTGGCAGTTTGAAAGCTTGAAGCTTGTATCAGAATGTCGTCTAGGTATGGAGTACTGACCCTCTTGGATCATAGGTAAAATTGTCCGAATAGTCTCCATCTTGAACGATGGAACTCTTAGGAATTTGTTTAGGATCTTTAAGTCCAGGATTGGTCTGAAAGTTCCCTCTTTTTTGGGAACCACAAACAGATTTGAGTAAAACCCCTGTCCCTGTTCCGATCGTGGAACTGGATGGATTACTCCCATTAACAAGAGCTCTTGTACGCAGCGTAGAAACGCCTCTTTCTTTGTCTGGATTGTTGACAATCTTGACAGATGAAATCTCTCTCTTGGAGGAGAGTATTTGAAGTCCAGAAGGTATCCCTGAGATATTATCTCTAGCGCCCAGGGATCCTGAACATCTCTTGCCCAAGCCTGGGCGAAGAGAGAAAGTCTGCCCCCCACTAGATCCGATCCCGGATCGGGGGCCCTCAATTCATGCTGTTTTGGGGGCAGCAGCAGGTTTCCTAGTCTGCTTGCCCTTGTTCCAGGACTGGTTAGGTTTCCAGCCTTGTCTGTAGCGAGCAACAGCTCCTTCCTGTTTTGGTGCAGAGGAAGTTGATGCTGCTCCTGCTTTGAAATTACGAAAGGAACGAAAACTAGACTGTCTAGTCTTGGCTTTGGCTTTGTCCTGAGGCAGGGCATGGCCTTTACCTCCTGTAATGTCAGCGATAATCTCTTTCAACCCGGGCCCGAATAAGGTCTGCCCTTTGAAAGGTATATTAAGCAATTTAGACTTAGAAGTAACATCAGCTGACCAGGATTTTAGCCACAGCGCCCTGCGTGCCTGAATGGCGAATCCTGAATTCTTCGCCGTAAGTTTAGTAAGATGTACTACGGCCTCCGAAATGAATGAATTAGCTAGTTTAAGGACTCTAAGCCTGTCCGTAATGTCGTCCAGAGTAGCTGAACCAATGTTCTCTTCCAGAGACTCAATCCAGAATGCCGCTGCAGCCGTGATCGGCGCAATGCATGCAAGGGGTTGCAATATAAAACCTTGTTGAACAAACATTTTCTTAAGGTAACCCTCTAACTTTTTATCCATTGGATCTGAAAAAGCACAGCTATCCTCCACCGGGATAGTGGTACGCTTAGCTAAAGTAGAAACTGCTCCCTCCACCTTAGGGACCGTTTGCCATAAGTCCCTTGTGGTGGCGTCTATTGGAAACATTTTTCTAAATATCGGAGGGGGTGAGAACGGCACACCGGGTCTATCCCACTCCTTAGTAACAATTTCAGTAAGTCTCTTAGGTATAGGAAAAACCTCAGTACTCGTCGGTACCGCAAAATATTTATCCAACCTACACATTTTCTCTGGTATTGCAACTGTGTTACAATCATTCAGAGCCGCTAACACCTCCCCTAGTAATACACGGAGGTTTTCCAGTTTAAATTTAAAATTTGAAATATCTGAATCCAGTCTGTTTGGATCAGAACCGTCACCCACAGAATGAAGTTCTCCGTCCTCATGTTCTGCCACCTGTGACGCAGTGTCTGACATGGCCCTAATATTATCAGCGCACTCTGTTCTCACCCCAGAGTGATCACGCTTACCTTTTAGTTCTGGTAATTTAGCCAAAACTTCAGTCATAACAGTAGCCATATCCTGTAATGTGATTTGTAATGGCCGCCCAGCTGTACTCGGCGCTACAATATCACGCACCTCCCTCTGAGCGGGAGATGTAGGTACTGACACGTGAGGCGAGTTAGTCGGCATAACTCTCCCCTCGTTGTTTGGTGAAATTTGTTCAATTTGTACAGATTGATTTTTATTTAAAGTAGCATCAATACAGTTAGTACATAAATTTCTATTGGGCTCCACTTTGGCATTGCAACAAATGACACAGGTATCATCTTCTGAATCAGACATGTTTAACACACTAGCAAATAAACTTGCAACTTAGAAATACAATTCAAATAGAATAATATTAAAACGTACTGTGCCTTTAAGAAGCACAGAAGATCTATGACAGTTAAAAATTAATAAATTGAAACAGTTATAGCCTCAATCCTTGTAAACAACACAACTTTAGCAAAGGTTTAATCCCATTAGCAAAGATAACAATTTCTGAAAGCAGGAAACAAATTACAGAATAAAAGTTTTTATTTCAGTCAAACTATAATTCTCACAGCTCTGCTGAGAGAAATTACCTCCCTCAAAATAAGTTTTGAAGACCCCTGAGCTCTGTAGAGATGAACCAGATCATGCAGGGAATACAATGAGTTGCTGACTGAAATATTTGATGCATAGTAAAAGCGCCCCTCCCCCACACACACAGCAGTGAGGGAGAACAGAAACTGACAGAAAAAACAGATTTAAGCAACTGCCAAGTGGAAAAATGGTGCCCAAACATTTATTCACTCAGTACCTCAGTAAATGAAAACGATTTTACATTCCAGCAAAAACGTTAAACATAATCTCTAGTTATTAAACAGCTTTATGTCTTTCTTACAGTGTAATTCTAGTGAAGTACCATTCTCCCAGAATACTGAAGTGTAAAGTATACATACATGACATTATATCGGTATGGCAGGATTTTCTCATCAATTCCATTGTCAGAAAATAAAAACTGCTACATACCTCTATGCAGATTCATCTGCCCGCTGTCCCCTGATCTGAAGTTTACCTCACTCCTCAGATGGCCGAGAACAGCAATATGATCTTAACTACTCCGGCTAAAATCATAGCAAAACTCTGGTAGATTCTTCCTCAAACTCTGCCAGAGAGGTAATAACACACTCCGGTGCTATTTTAAAATAACAAACTTTTGATTGAAGATATAAAACTAAGTATAATCACCATAGTCCTCTCACACGACCTATCTAGTTGCTGGGTGCAAGAGAATGACTGGGAGTGACGTAGAGGGGAGGAGCTATATGCAGCTCTGCTGGGTGAATCCTCTTGCACTTCCTGTAGGGGAGCAGTTAATATCCCAGAAGTAATGATGACCCGTGGACTGATCACACTTAACAGAAGAAATGGGGTAGTAACAATCAATAAAAATCGAAAAAATGTGTCCAGTGTGTGACAAAATGTGTTTCAGGAAAAAACAAAAATAAAAGTCAGTGCAAAAAATAAAAGTTCACAACATAGGTCCAAAATGAATCCGCTGGGGTACTCCTATAGGTGTGTATCCAAAAAGTGTTAGTGTGTTAGCAAGTGTTTGCTATTGATGTCCAGTAAAAAACAAAACAAGAGTTGTTGGTGATGGTGTTGCCAGCCTGAGTAGGCAGATATGGTGAAGAAAAGTGCACAATAAAAAAAAAGGGGCACAATAAAAAACAATTCCAAAGGCAAAAAGTAAGGAAACAAAAACCTGTGGAGAGAAAGATAAAATGCAATGTGTAGAAAAATCACAATATGTTTCTCCAATTAAAATAAGGCTTACCAGTGTTGTCTATGCCTTCTCTGGGCCTTTATCAAGAGTCTTTTTAGCACATTGGAGTATTGCACCAAGTCACTTTGCAGCACATCTGTGTTATTGCTGTCTTTCCAGAATTGTCCTGTGTATATTGTTATAGTGCATATATATATTTCACAATCTTATCCTCATTGTTACTAGCGTGGATCCATGCCATTTTAAATTGTATTTTAAATTGTATTTTTAGTATTGTATTTTAATTTTGCCTTTTATACCTTGTACTTTGAGTTGTAATAAATATTTTGCATACCTTAGCCTCACAGTTTGGCGCCTAGGAATAACCTTCTCACGTATCATTCCTTCTGTTTAGGTAACCTGATTTGCTCCCTCCCTTCATCCGTGTCCTAAAGCTTTGGTATTGGTTCCCACAAGTAAGGATGACGCCGTGGACCGGACACACCAATGTTGGAGAAAACAGAATTTATGCTTACCTGATAAATTACTTTCTCCAACGGTGTGTCCGGTCCACGGCGCGTCCTGTTTTTTTAATCAGGTTTGATGAATTATTTTCTCTAACTACAGTCACCACGGCACCCTATAGTTTCTCCTGTTTTTTTCCTCCTGTCCGTCGGTCGAATGACTGGGGTGGGCGGAGCCTAGGAGGGACTATATGGACAGCTTTGCTGGGACTCTTTGCCATTTCCTGTTGGGGAAGAGATATTCCCACAAGTAAGGATGACGCCGTGGACCGGACACACCGTTGGAGAAAGTAATTTATCAGGTAAGCATAAATTCTGTTTTTTATTTTCTCAAGCAAAAGTTTATTTTAAATGGTACCGGTGTGTACTTTTCATTCTCTAGCAGAAAAGGGATGAAGATTTCTGCAAGGAGGATGATGATCTTAGCACTTTGTAACTAAGATCCACTGCTGTTCCCACAGAGGCTGAGGAGTACAGGAAAACTTCAGTTGGGGGAAACGGTTTGCATGCTAAGCTGCACTGAGGTATGTTCAGTCATTTTTTTTTTTCTAGACAGACTGTGATAATTCTAGAAAAGGCTGACAGTATCCCCATGAGGGAAGGGTAAGCTGTATTCAGAGACTTAGTATGGAATTCCAGCTTGCACAAGGGCTAAGTTATTACTATTGACACTTATGAGAAAAATGTTTTTTTATTAAAAGGATTAACGTTTTGAGGGACTTTGGAGGTTCATTTTGGGCTTATTTAAGGGTTATTAACCCACATAGCTAGTTTAGAAACACTTTGGTGTGTTTCTTTTAGGCCCCACACACATCGAGTGAGGTGGGAGGGACCTATTTTCGCACCTCAGATGCACAGTTAATTTTACAGACAAGACATCAAGCTGTTACTCCGGAGGGTCCTGCTGTGCTTGAGGGCCTAAAGGAAGTTTTTTCCCCCCACAAATCTATCCCTAAGGGCAGGTAGGCGCCACAGCAGAGCTGTGGTAAGGTGCTGAAGGTTTTTGTACTGGTTTTTGACGTTTTGTCCGGTTTTTCCATTAAGGGGTTAATCGTTTATTTGACTAGTGGGGCAATCTTACTAAAGCTTTATGAATCCACTGTAAAAAATTCGTAAAGTTTACTGCTTTTTTACACTGTTTTTGCAGCGTTGGTGCATCTTTTTTTCTCTTAAAGGCACAGTACTGTTTTTTTCTAAGTATTGTTTTACTTAGAATAAAGTGTTTTCCAAGCTTGCTTGTTTCATTACTAGCATGTTTAACATGTCTGACATCAAGGAAACTCCTTGTTCAATGTGTTTAGAAGCCATTGTGGAACCCCCTCTTAGAATGTGTCCCACTTGCACTAATATGTCTATAAATTTTAAAGAGCATATTGTGGCACTTAAAAATATAGCGTTAGATGATTCTCAGACAGAAAGAAATGAGGTTATGCCATCTAGCTGTCGCCAAGTGTCACAACCAGTAACGCCCGCACAAGTGACGCCAAGTACCTCTAGTGCGTCAACTTCATTTACTTTACAAGATATGGCCGCAGTTATGAATACAACGCTCACAGAGGTTTTATCTAAACTGCCTGGGTTACAAGTGAAGCACGACAGCTCTAGGTTAAGAACAAATACTGAGCCTTCTGACGCTTTAGTATCCGATATACCCTCACAGTGTTCTGAAGTAGGGGTAAGGGATTTGCTGTCTGAGGGAGAGATTTCTGATTCAGGCAAGACGCTTCCTCAGACAGATTCTGATATGATGGCCTTTAAATTTAAGCTTGAACACCTCCGCTTGTTGCTCAGGGAGGTATTAGTGACTCTGGATGATTGTGACCCTATAGTGGTTCCAGAGAAATTGTGTAAAATGGACAAATACTTAGAGGTTCCTGTTTACACTGATGTTTTTCCAGTGCCTAAGAGGATTGCGAACATTGTTACTAGGGAGTGGGATAGACCAGGTATACCGTTCGCTCCCCCTCCTGTTTTTAAGAAAATGTTTCCCATATTCCGACACCATGCGGGACTCGTGGCAGACGGTCCCTAAGGTGGAGGGAGCTATTTCTACTCTCGCCAAGCGTACAACTATACCTATCGAGGACAGTTGTGCTTTCAAAGATCCTATGGATAAAAAATTGGAGGGTCTCCTAAAGAAAATTTTTGTTCATCAAGGTTTTCTTCTCCAACCTCTTGCGTACATTGTTCTTGTAACTACTGCAGCTGCTTTCTGGTTCGAGTCTCTGGAAGAGGCTCTTCAGATGGAGACCCCATTAGAGGATATTATGGATAGAATTAAGGCTCTTAAGCTGGCTAATTCTTTCATTACAGATGCCGCTTTTCAACTGGCTAAATTAGCGGCAAAGAATTCAGGTTTTGCAATTTTAGCGCGCAGGGCGTTATGGGTTAAGTCCTGGTCAGCTGATGTGTCATCAAAATCTAAACTTTTGAACATCCCTTTCAAAGGAAAGACCCTTTTCGGGCCTGAACTGAAAGAGATTATTTCAGACATCACTGGAGGGAAAGGCCATGCCCTCCCTCAGGATAAAACAAATAAAATGAGGACCAAACAAAATAATTTTCGTTCCTTTCGAAATTTCAAGGGTGGTCCATCTTCCTCTTCCCCTGCTGCGAAGCAAGAGGGGAATTTCGCCCAATCCAAGTCAGTCTGGAGACCTAACCAGGCTTGGAACAAGAGTAAACAGGCCAAGAAGCCTGCTTCTGCCTCTAAGACAGCATGAAGGGGTAGCCACCGATCTGGGACCGGATCTAGTAGGGGGCAGACTCTCTCTTCGCTCAGGCAAGAGATGTTCATGATTCCTGGGTTTTAGAAATTGTTGGCCAGGGTTATCTTCTAGACTTCAAGGACTCCCCCCCCCCAGGGAGAGATTTCAAATTTCTCAATTGTCTGCAAACCAGACAAAGAGAGAGGCTTTCTTACGCTGTGTAGAAGACCTACATACCATGGGAGCGATTCACCCTGTTCCAAAAGCGTAACAAGGGCTAGGGTTTTACTCAAACCTGTTTGTGGTTCCCAAAAAAGAAGGAACTTTCAGACCAATCTTGGATCTCAAAATTCTAAACAAATTCCTCAGGGTTCCATCTTTCAAGATGGAGACTATTCGGGCTATTCTACCTCTGATCCAGGAGGGTCAATATATGACCACCGTGGACTTAAAGGATGTGTATCTGCACATCCCTATTCACAGAGATCATCATCAATTCCTCAGGTTCACCTTTCTGGACAGGCATTACCAGTTTGTGGCCCTTCCCTTCGGGTTGGCCACGGCTCCCAGAATTTTCACAAAGGTGCTAGGGTCCCTTCTGGCGGTTCTAAGACCGCGGGGCATAGCAGTGGCGCCTTATCTAGACGACATCTTAATTCAAGCGTCGAGTTTCCAACTAGCCAAGTCTCACACTGACATCGTGTTGGCTTTTCTGAGATCTCATGGGTGGAAGGTGAACATAAAAAAAAGAGTTCTCTCTTCCCTCTCACAAGAGTTTCCTTCCTAGGGACTCTGATAGACTCGGTAGAAATGAAAATATTTCTGACTGAAGTCAGGAAATCAAAACTCGTAGCCACCTGTCAAGCTCTTCATTCCATTCCTCGGCCATCAGTGGCTCAATGTATGGAGGTAATCAGACTTATGGTAGCGGCAATGGACATAGTTCCTTTTGCCCGCCTACACCTCAGACCACTGCAACTATGCATGCTAGAACAGTGGAATGGGGATTATGCAGATTTATCTCCTCGGATACATCTGGATCAGGAGACCAGAGATTCTCTTCTCTGGTGGTTGTCACAGGACCACCTGTCCCAGGGAATGTGTTTCCGCAGGCCAGAGTGGCTCATAGTAACGACAGATGCCAGTCTACTGGGCTGGGGTGCAGTAGCTTATATCAATCATCAAGGAGGAACACAGATTTCTCTAGCAATGATGGAGGTGACCAAAATAATCCGATGGGCAGAGACTCACTCTTGCCATCTTTCAGCAATCCATATCCCAGGGGTAGAGAACTGGGAGGCGGATTTCCTAAGTCGTCAGACTTTTCATCCGGGGGAGTGGGAGCTCCATCTGGAAGTATTCGCCCAGCTGACTCAGCTATGGGGGAACACCAGCATTAGATCTGATGGCGTCCCATCAGAACGCCAAACTTCCTTGTTATGGGTCCAGGTCAAGGGATCCCCAGGCAGTACTGATAGATGCTCTAGCAGTGCCCTGGTCCTTCAACCTGGCCTATGTGTTTCTACCGTTTCCTCTCCTTCCACGTCTGGTTGCCAGAATCAAGCAGGAGAGAGCTTCAGTGATTTTGATGGCACCTGCGTGGCCACGCAGGACTTGGTATGCAGATCTGGTGGACATGTCATCTGTTCCACCGTGGACTCTGCCAATGAGGCAGGACCTTCCTATCCAGGGTCCATTCAAGCATCCAAATCAAATTTCTCTGCGCCTGACTGCTTGGAGATTGAATGCCTAATTTTATCAAAGCGTGGTTTCTCTGAGTCGGTCATTGATACCCTGATTCAGGCTAGAAAGCCTGTCACCAGGAAAATCTATCATAAGATATGGTGAAAATATCTTTATTGGTGTGAATCCAAGGGTTACTCATGGAGTAAGATTAGGATTCCTAGGATATTGTCTTTTCTCCAAGAAGGATTGGAGAAGGGATTATCAGCTAGCTCCTTAAAAGGACAGATATCTGCTTTGTCTATTCTTTTACACAAGCGTCTGGCAGATGTTAAGGCGTTTAGTCAGGCTTTAGTTAGAATCAAGCCTGTGTTTAAACCTGTTGCTCCGCCATGGAGCTTAAATTTAGTTCTTCAAGGGGTTCCTTTTGAACCTATGCATTCCATAGATATTAAGCTTCTATCTTGGAAACTTCAGTTTTTAGTAGCTATTTCTTCGGGTCGAAGAGTCTCTGAGTTATCTGCTTTACAGTGTGACTCACCTTATCTTGTTTTCCATGCAGATAAGGTGGTTTTGCGTACCAGACCTGGATTTCTTCCTAAGGTTGTTTCTAATAGGAATATCAATCAGGAAATTGTTGTTCCTTCTCTGTGTCCTAATCCTTCTTCCAAGAAGGAACGTCTGTTGCATAATCTTGATGTGGTTTGTGTTTTAAAGTTCTACTTACAAGCAACTAAAGGTTTCCGTCAAACATCTTCTTTGTTTGTTGTCTATTCTGGAAAGCGGAGAGGTCAAAAGGCTACGGCTACCTCTCTTTCTTTCTTTCTTTTTGGCTGAAAAGCATCATCCGTTTGGCTTATGAGACTGCTGGCCAGCAGCCTCCTGAAAGGATTACTGCTCACTCTACTAGAGCAGTGGCTTCCACATGGGCTTTTAAAAATGAGGCTTCTGTTGAACAGATTTGTAAGGCGGCAACTTGGTCTTCACTTCATACTTTTTCCAAATTTGATACTTTTGCTTCTTTGGAGGTGCCTTCTGGTGCCTTCTGTTTAGGTACCTGTCTTGTCCCTCCCTTCATCCGTGTCCTAAAGCTTTGGTATTGGATGAATCCATGGACTCGATACATCTTGCAAGAGAAAACAGAATTTATGCTTACCTGATAAATTTCTTTCTCTTGCGATGTATCAAGTCCACGGCCCACCCTGTCTATTTAAGACAGGTAGTATATTTTATTAAAAAACTTCAGTCACCTCTGCACCCTATAGTTTCTCCTTTTTCTTCCTAGCCTTCGGTCGCATGACTGGGGGGTGGAGCGATATAGACAGCTCTGCTGTGGGTCCTCTCTTTGCCACTTCCTGTTGGGAAGGAGAATATCCCACAAGTCTTGGATGAATCCGTGGACTTGATACATCGCAAGAGAGAAATTTATCAGGTAAGCATAAATTGTTTTTTTGAAAAATTATTGAAATCAATAAATAAAGTGTTTAACGACTATTGTGGTTATTGCTAGTCTGTTCAACATGTCTGACATTGAGGATACTAATTGCTCTATATGTTTAGAAGCCATTGTGGAACCCCCTCTTACTTTTTGTACCTCTTGTACTGAAAGGGCCTTACAATGTAAAAAGCATATTTTTAGGTAAAGAAAGTGTGCCTAAGGATGATTCTCAGTCTGAAGAGAATCAGGATATGCCATCCAATTCTCCCCAAGTGTCACAACCTTTAACGCCCACACAAGCGACGCCAAGTACCTCTAGTGCATCTAATTATTTTACTCTGCAGGAGATGGCTGCAGTTATGTTAACTATCCTTACAGAGGTGTTATCTAACATACCAGTGTTACAGGGTAAACGCAGTAGGTCAGGTATTAATGTGAATACTGAATCCTCTGATGCTTTATTGGCTATTTCCGACGTACCCTCACAGTGCTCTGAGTTGGGGGTCAGGGAATTGCTGTCTGAGGGGGAACTTTCAGACTCAGGAAATATGTTACCTCAGACAGATTCGGATGTGATGTCCTTTAAATTTAAGCTTGAACACCTCCGCCTGTTACTTTGGGAGGTTTTAGCGACTCTGGATGATTGTGACCCTATTGTGATACCACCAGAGAAATTGTGTAAGATGGACAAATATCTAGAGGTACCTACTTACACTGATGTTTTTCCGGTTCCTAAAAGAATTTCGGAAATTATAAAAAAGGAATGGGATAGACCAGGTATACCGTTCTCTCCTCCTCCTAATTTTAAGAATATGTATCCCATATCAGACACCATTCGGGACTCTTGGCAGTCGGTCCCTAAGGTGGAGGGAGCTATATCTACCCTGGCTAAGCGTACAACTATACCTATTGAGGACAGTTGTTCTTTCAAAGACCCTATGGATAAGAAGTTAGAGGGTCTTCTAAAGAAATTATTTATTCATCAGGGTTTTCTTTTACAACCTACAGCTTGCATTGTTCCAGTTACTACTGCAGCAGCCTTTTGGTTTGATGCTCTAGAAGAGTCTCTGAAGCTTGAGACCCCATTAGAGGATATTTTGGATAGAAAAAAGACGCTCAAGCTAGCTAATTCTTTTATTACATATGCCGCTTTTCAAATTGCTAAATTAGCGGCAAAACTGCAGGATTTGCCATTTTAGAGCGTTATGGCTCAAATCTTGGTCTGCTGATGTGTCATCAAAATCTAAGCTTTTAGCTATTCCTTTCAAGGGTAAGACCCTATTCTGGCCTGAATTGAAGGAAATAATTTCTCTCATTACTGGAGGTAAAGGCTATGCCCTACCTCAGGATAAGTCTGTTAAGATGAGGGGTAAACAAAATAATTTTCGTTCCTTTCGAAATTTTAAAGGAGTACCCTCTGCTTCCTCTTCCTCCACAAAGCAGGAAGGGAATTTTGCTCAATCCAAGTCTGTCTGGAGACCCAACCAGGCTTGGAATAAAGGTAAACAATACAAGAAGCCTGCTGCAGCTACAAAGACAGCATGAAGGCGCGGCCCCCGATCCGGGACCAGATCTAGTAGGGGGCAGGCTTTCTTTCTTTGCTCAGGCTTGGGTAAGAGATGTTCAGGACCCCTGCGCATTGGAAATCGTGACCCTCGGGTATCAACTGGAATTCAAGGATTTTCTACCAAGAGGGAGATTTCATCTGTCATGATTGTCTGTAGACCAGATAAAAAGAGAGGCATTCTTATGCTGTATAAAAGACCTCTCTACCATGGGAGTAATTTGTCCCGTTCCAAAACTGGAACAGGGGCAGGGGTTTTACTCAAATCTTTTTGTGGTTCCCAAAAAAGAGGGAACTTTCAGACCCATTCTAGATCTCAAGTGTCTAAACAAGTTTCTCAGAGTCCCATTGTTCAAGATGGAGACTATATGAACAATTTTACCAATGATCCAGGAGGGTCAATATATGACTACCGTGGACTTGAAGGATGCATACCTTCATATCCCCATTCACAAGGATCATCATCAGTTCCTAAGGTTTGCCTTCCTGGACAAACATTTTCAGTTCGTGGCTCTCCCAGGCCGAACTGATAGATGCCTTGGCAGTGCCTTGGTCGTTCAACCTAGCTTATGTGTTTCCACAGTTTCCTCTCCTTCCACGCGTGATTGCTCGGATCAAACAGGAGAGAGCTTCAGTAATCCTGATCGCGCCTGCGTGGCCAAGCCTGACTTGGCATGCGGATCTAGTGGACATGTCCTCTCTGCCACCGTGGAAACTTCCTTTGAGACAAGACCTTCTCATTCAAGGACCTTTCCAACATCCAAATCTAAATTCTCTGCAGCTGACTGCTTGGAGATTGAACGCTTGATTTTATCTAAGCGGGGATTCTCAGATTCGGTCATTGATACAGGCACGTAAGCCTGTCACTAGAAAAATCTATCATAAGATATGGCGTAAATATCTTTATTGGTGTGAATCCAAGGGCTACTCATGCAGTAAAGTTAGGATTCCTAGGATTCTGTCTTTTCTTCAAGAAGGATTGGAGAAAGGGTTACCAGCAAGTTCCTTAAAGGGACAGATGTCTGCTTTGTCAATTTTGCTTAACAAACGTTTGGCGGATGTTCCAGATGTTCAGTCTTTTTGTCAGGCTCTAACCAGAATTAAGTCTGTATTTAGACCAATTACTCCTCCCTGGAGTTTGAATTTAGTTCTTAGTGTTCAAGGTGTTCCGTTTGAACCCATGCATTCCATAGATATTAAATTGCTATCTTGGAAAGTTTTGTTTTTGGTTGCTATTTCTTCTGCTCGTAGAGTTTGAACTTTCAGCGTTACAATGTGATTCGCCTTATCTTATATTTCATTCTGAGAAGGTGGTTTTGCGTACCAAACCTGGATTTCTTCCTAAGGTTGTTTCTAATAAGAATATTAATCGGGAAATTGTTGTTCCTTCCTTGTGTCCTAATCCTTCTTCTAAGAAGGAGCGTCTGTTACATAACCTGAACGTGGTCCGTGCCTTGAAGTTTTACTTACACTTATTGTTTATTCTGGAAAGCGTATGGGTCAGAAAGCTACGGCTACCTCTCTTTCTTTTTGGCTGAGGAGTATCATCCGCCTGGCATATGAGACTGCTGGACAGCAGCCTCCTGAAAGAATTACGGCTCATTCTACTAGGGCTGTGGCTTCCACATGGGCCTTTAAAAACGATGCTTCTGTTGAACAGATTTGTAAGGCTGCGACTTGGTCGTCTCTGTATACTTTTTCCAAATTTGATACTTTTGCTTCTTCTGAGGCTGTTTTTAGGAGAAAGGTTCTTCAAGCAGTGGTGCCTTCCGTTTAGGTCTCTGTCTTGTCTCTCCCGTTTCATCCGTGTCCTGTAGCTTTGGTATTGTATCCCACAAGTAAGGATGAAATCCGTGGACTCGTCGTATCTTATAGAAGAAAAGGAAATTTATGCTTACCTGATAAATTGATTTCTTCCACGATACGACGAGTCCACAGCCCTCCCTGTCATTTTTAAGATAGATTATATTTTATTTTTTACAACTTCAGTCACCTCTGCACCTTTAGCTTTTCCTTTCTCTTCCTAAACCTTTGATTGAATGACTGGGGGTGGAGGGAAGGGAGGAACTATATATATAGCTCTGCTGTGGTGCTCTTTGCCACTTCCTGTTGGCAGGAGGTTAATATCCCACAAGTATGGATGAAATACGTGGACTCGTCTTATCGTAGAAGAAATCAATTTATCAGGTAAGCATAAATTTCCTTTTCTCTTCCTTTTCCTGTCCATCGGTTGCAGGAGACGTTTACAAAGTTTCTCTGTGGGCCTGGGTCATAGGAGGTGGTGAGTGCCCCGGCCATTGGATGTATAAAGGTGCCATTTAATCCTTTTCTGTAGTCCTTATTAAAGTGCAAGCTATGCAGGACTCTGATTATGTTAGAGGGTAATTCCTTTTTAACTAACTCTAGTGCCTGTGTTTATTGTGAGGAGGTTTCGGTATCTCCGCCTGCTCAACTATGTTCCAAATAGTGATATCTAAAATAAATAAAATGTTTAATACCACTGAGCTGTCCACCTCTGAGGGCTCTTTGTCCCGTGAGGTGCGTTCCCTACATTCATCTCCGATAACACATGCAGCTCCCCAGTGCACTTCTAATCCTCCTGCGGGAGAGGCCACGTTGCCGCACGATTTTGCTAAGCGGTTGCAAACGGTGGTATCTGTGGTCATTAGTGCTTTACCTCGCCCAGCCAAGCGCAATCGAAAGGTTAAACATTGCTATCCTTCCCAGGGGTCATCTACTCCGTTGGATGTATCTGAGACTAGATTATGCGCTGATGCTGAGAATTCCAATGCTTCGGGGGCCTCTCTCTCTGGGTCAGAGTCTGTGGCCTCTAGGCCTCCGGTGGCGAGATCTAGAGGGATAGCAGTGGCTCCTTAACTGGACGACATTCTGGTTCAGGCTCCGTCCTACCAGCTGGCAGAGGACCATTCAAGAGTTCTTCACCTTCTCTGCAGTCTCATGGATGGGAGGTAAACTCAGGAAAGAGTTTTCTGGTTCCCAGTACCAGAGTGGAGTTCCTGGGCACGATAAGACTCCATTGCCATGAAGATATTCCTAACAGACAAGAGACGTTGCAAGATTGTCTCCAGCTGTCTTGCCCTTCAGTCCTCCTCAAGGCCATCAGTGGCCCGATGCATGGAGGTGATTGGGCTCATGGTATCCACTATAGATGTCATTCCTTTTTGCCAGATTCCATCTCCGGCCTCTGTAGCTGTGCATGCTGAGGCAGTGGAACGGCGATCATTCGGACCTGTCCCAACTGATCTCTCTGGACAACGGGTCGAGGGAGTCTCTCTCTTGGTGGCTCCGTCCAGAACAGCTGTCCCAGAGGACATCCTTCCTCAGACCATCTTGGGAGACTGTGACTACGGGCGCGAGTCTCCGGTTGGGGAATGGTTTGCGGTGCCAGGAAGGCACAGGCCAGGTGGAATCGGAAGGAGTCTCTTCTCCCGATCAATATCTTGGAACTTTGGGCGATCTTCAATGCTCTGGAGGCTTGGCCCCTCCTGGGTTTGTCAAAGTTCATCGGATTCCAGTCAGACATCATTACATCGTGGGGGGGGGGGGGACGAGAATCTCCCTAGCCATGAGGGAAGTATCTCAGATCCTGGAGTGGGCAGAGACCCACGAATGCTCGCATTCAGCAATCCACATCCCGGGTGTGGACAATTGGGAAGGGGACTTTCTCAGCAGACATTTCATCCGGGAAAATGGTCTCTTCACCCAGAAGTGTTTTTGGAGATTTGCTACAGTTGGGGGACTCCGGAGATAGATCTAATGGCGTCCAGACTCAACTGCAAGCTACCCAGATACACGTCACGGTCCAGGGATCCCCAGGAGGAGCTGATAGATGCCTTGGGGATTCAACCTAGTGTACATATTTCCTCCATTACCACTTCTACCTTGTGTAGTGGCACACATAAAACAGGAGCAAGCGTTAACTATTCATATTGCTCCATCGTGGCCGCGGAGGACGTGGTTTACAGATCTAGTTGGGATTTCATCCTCCCCTCCATGGAGGTTGCCCAGTCGCAGCGATCTGCTGGTATAGGGCCCCTTTTTGCATCAGAATCTAGATTCTCTGAGGCTGACTGCGTGGAGACTGAATGCTTAGTCTTAGCCAGAAGAGGTTTTTCTGAGAGGGTGATTGATACTCTCATTCAAGCCTGAAAGCCGGTTACCCATCGCATCTATAATAACGTGTGGAGGACCTACTTACTCTGGTGTGAATCTCATAGATTTTCCTGGCATAAGGTCAGGGTATCTAGAATTCTTTCCTTCCTCCAGGACTATCTGGAGAAGGGACTTGCCGCCAGTTTCTTAAGGGGACAGATTTCGGCTCTATCTGTGCTGTTACACAAGAAGCTAGCTGAGCTTCATGATATTCAGTCTTTTGTTCCGGCTCTGTCCAGGATCAGGCCTGTGTTTAGACATTAAGCTCCTCCTTGGAGTTTGAATTTAGGTTTGAAGGTTTTGCAGGGGCCTCCGTTCGAGCCTAGGAATTCTCTTGACATTAAGACTGTCTTGGAAGGTCCTTTTTCTACTGACTATTACTTAGGCATGCAGTGTCTCTGAATTAGCGGCCTTGCAATGTGAGCCCCCTTATCTGGTTTTCCATGCAGATAAGGCTGTGCTTTGCACTGGACTGGGATTTCTCCCTAAGGTTGTGCCTGATCGCAACATTAATCAGGAGATTGTGGTTCCTTCTTTGTGTCCTAAACCTTCTTCTTCGAAAGAACGGTTACTTCATAACTTGGATTTGGTTCAAGCCTTGAAATTCTATCTTCAGGCTACGAAGGATTTCAGACAAACTTCTGCTTTGTTTGTTGTTTATTCAGGGAAGCGCAAAGGGGCAGCAGGGTTTCTTCTACTTCTTTTGTTTTTCTTCTGGCACCTTTTATACCCTGATATTTATCCTACTGTTCCTTGTTCCCTCGGCAGAATGACTGGGGGATGAGGGGAGTGGGGGAGGTATTTAAGCCTTTGGCTGGGGTGTCTTTGCCTCCTCCTTGTGGCCAGGTTCTGTATTTCCTACAAGTAATGAATGAAGCTGTGGACTCTCCTCGATGGAAATGAAATTATCAGGTAAGCATAATTTTATGTTTTTACAGGAAATTTAACTAATCACTTCTAAAGAAGATATGTAACTTTTTAATCTAGCCATGCCATTTTAATACTTTGCGCTTCATTAATTCATTTTTTTTGTGAACTAACTGTTCTCCAATCGGCTCCCTAGCTACAAAAAAAAGTGCAGTACGACTAGAGCACTGATAATGGTTCAAACTTTTAGTTAGCAAAAATTGAGTTTTGAAGTGGGGGACCGGAGCCAATAATTAATTAAAAAGTAAGTTACAGCGCATCTGTATTAGAAGTGTTAAATTAAAGTCCCTTTTAAATATTGCTTAGATTCCAGATCTGATTTTAAAACATGTCAAATTTACCAAAATATATATTTTATGGTTCAGATACAGGATACAATTTAAATAAATATTTACTTATTTTATCACATTTGCTTCATTATCTAAGTATCCTTTGTTAAACGAGCAACAATGCATAAATTGGAGCTAGCTGAACACATTAGGTAAGACATTGACAAGTGCATTGCTGCTCCTGAGCCTACCTAGGTATGCTTTTAAACAAAGGATACCAAAGAAACAAAGAAAATTAGATAATAGAAGTATATTGGAAAGTTGTTTTAATAGTGCATGTTCTATTTGAATCATGAAAGTTAAATTTGTACTGTCCCTTTAATTTCCTTGCTTCCCTGCAAGTCTATATATACAGAATCAACTCCATACTAAGTTTCAAGATGCTTAATGAATAGAAGATTATTTGAAGTGGACTAGATCTGCACAAGGATCTGAGTGTAAGAGGGGATGGGCAAGCAGTAAAAATAAAAGTGAAACCTATAATGTTATTGTTTTTATTAAATAAAACTAGATTGTTATTAAAATAATGAATAATTTTCTTTAGTTAAATAAAGTTAATTTAAAACTTAATTAAAGGGACACTAAACCCAATTTCTCTTGTAAGGTGTATCCAGTCCACGGGTTCATCCATTACTTGTGGGATATTCTCCTTCCCAACAGGAAGTTGCAAGAGGACACCCACAGCAGAGCTGTCTATATAGCTCCTCCCCTAACCCCCACCTCCAGTCATTCTCTTGCAACTCTCGACAAGATAGGAAGTATCAAGAGATATGTGGTGACTTAGTGTAGTTTTACCTTTAAGAGTTTTACCTTTAAGAGTTTGTTATTTTTAAACGGTACCGGCGTTGTACTGTTTTACTCTCAGGCAGAAATTAGAAGAAGAATTCGGCGTGGAGGTTTGATGATCTTAGCGGTTTGTAACTAAGGTCCATTGCTGTTCTCACACATAACTGAAGAGTATGGGATAACTTCAGTATTTTTAATTCTAGAGAGATGAAATAAGTTCTAGAAAATGCTGACAGAGCCTTGTGTATTTGAGGTAAGCTAGATGCAGTGATTTAACAGCGACTGGGATCATGCTTACAAAACAGGGCAATACTCATATTACTTAGTGACAAAACGTTTTACACGTTTCATAAACAGGACGTTTTTTCTCTGAGGGAGATGAGTCTTTATTTGGGGCCTAGTTTCCACATGGCTAGTTAGATACTCCTAGGAGTATTTTCTTAGGCCCCTCTGACATCCAGTACATGGTGGGAGGGGCCTATTTTCACGCTCTAGATGCACAGTTTTCCTTCAGACTGAGACATCCAGCTTCCCTAGAGGAGTCCTATGGCATCTGAGGACTATTACAAAGGGTTTATTTCTGCACAAAATCGTATTTGAGGGAAGGTAGGAGCCTCATCAGAGCTGTGGCAGGGTGCTCAACTGTCTTTTAACTTTCTTTTAAATCCGGTTTGGGGCCTAAGGGGTTAATCATCCATTTGCAAGTGGGTGCAATGTTGCTTTAGTCCCTTACACACACTGTAAAAATTTCAAAGACTTTACTATATTTTTACACTGTTTTGCAGTTTAAGTGCTAGTTTTTTTTCTCTTAAAGGCACAGTAACGTTTTTGTTTAATTGCTGTTTCACCTTTATTAAAGTGTTTTCCAAGCTTGCTTGTCTCATTACTAGCCTGTTAAACATGTCTGACATAGAGGAAACTCCTTGTTCAATATGTTTGGAAGCCATTGTGGAACCCCCTCTTAGAATGTGTACCAAATGTACTGAAATTTCTACAAATTATAAAGACCATATTATAGCGCTTAAAGATTTATCTCCAGAGGATTCTCTGACTGAAAAATGGGAGATTATGCCAACTAGCTCTCCCCATGTGTCAGAACCTATAACTCCCGCTCAAGTGACGCCAAGTACATCTAGCGCGTCTAATTCTTTTACCTTACAGGACATGGCGGCAGTTATGAATGCTACCCTCTCAGAGGTATTGTCCAAACTGCCAGGGTTACAAGGAAAGCGGGACAACTCTGGGGCTAGAACTAATGCAGAGCTTTCTGATGCTTTAATGCCTGTGTCCGATATACCCTCACAATACTCAGAAGCCGAGGCAGGTGAGCTTCTATCTGTGGGTGACATTTCAGATTCAGGGAAGGCATTGCTTCAGTCTGATTCTGAAATGACAGCGTTTAAATTTAAGCTTGAACACCTCTGCTTATTACTTAGGGAGGTTTTAGCGACTCTGGATGACTGTGAACCCATTACAGTTCCAGAGAAATTGTGTAAGATGGACAAATACGTTGCAGTGCCTGTTTACACTGATGTTTTTCCAGTCCCTAAGAGATTTTCGGAAATTATTACGAAGGAATGGGATAGACCAGGTGTGCCGTTCTCTCCCCCCTCCTGCTTTTAAAAAGATGTTTTCCATAGATGCCGCCATACGGGACTCGTGGCAGAAGGTCCCTAAGTTGGAGGGAGCAGTCTCAACCCTAGCTAAGCGTAAAACTATCCCCGTCGAGGACAGTTGTGCTTTCCTAGATCCTATGGATAAAAAAATTGGAGAGTCTCCTTAAGAAAATTTTTATACATCAAGGTTTTATTTTCCAGCCTCTTGCATGCATTGCCCCAGTTACTGCTGCAGCGGCTTTTTGGTTCGAGTCTCTTGAGGAGGCTCTACAGGTGGAGACCCCGTTAGATGATATTTTAGACAGGATTAAAGCTCTTAAATTAGCTAATTCCTTTATTTCTGACACCGTTTTTCATTTAACCAAGCTAACGGCTAAGAATTCAGGTTTTGCCATTCTGACGCGTAGGGCGCTATGGCTCAAGTCCTGGTCAGCAGACATTACTTCAAAGTCTAACCTTCTTAACATCCCCTTCAAGGGACAGACCCTATTCGGGCCTGGCCTGAAGGAGATCATTTCTAACATTACCGGAGGAAAAGGTCACGCCCTTCCTCAGGATATGTCCAATAAGTTAATGACCAAACAGAATAATTTTCGTTCCTTTCGAAACTTCAAGAGTGGCGCAGCTTCAGCTTCCTCTAATGCAAAACAAGGGGGAAATTTCGCCCAGTCCAAACCAGTCTGGAGACCTAACCAGGCTTGGAACAAAGGGAAGCAGGCCAAAAAACCTGCTTCTGCCCCTAAGACAGCATGAAGGAGTAGCCCCCGATCCGGGACCGGATCTAGTCGGGGGCAGACATTCTCTCTTCGCCCAGGCTTGGACAAGAGACGTCCAGGATCCCTGGGCACTAGAGATTGTTTCCCAGGGATATCTTCTGGAATTCAAAGGTTCATCTCCAAAGGGGAGATTTCATCTCTCACAACTATCTGCAAACCAGATAAAGAGAGAGGCATTCTTACGTTGCGTTCAAGACCTACTGGTTATGGGAGTGATCCATCCAGTTCCAAGGGAGGAACAGGGTCAGGGTTTCTATTCAAACCTGTTTATAGTTCCAAAAAAGAGGGAACTTTCAGACCAATCTTGGATCTCAAGATCCTAAACAAATTTCTCAGGGTCCCATCTTTCAAAATGGAGACAATCCGAACCATCCTCCCTATGATCCAGGAGGGTCAATATATGACTACCGTGGACTTAAAGGATGCTTATCTCCACATTCCGATTCACAGAGATCATCATCAGTTCCTCAGGTTCGCCTTCCTAGACAGGCATTACCAGTTTGTGGCTCTTCCCTTCGGGTTAGCCACGGCGCCAAGAATCTTTACGAAGTTTCTAAGGTCTCTTCTGCCGGTTCTAAGGCCACGGGGCATAGCGGTGGCTCCTTACCTAGACGACATTCTAATCCAGGCGTCAACTTTTCAAATCGCCATGTCCCAGACGGACATTGTTCTGGCCTTTCTGAGGTCTCACGGGTGTAAAGTGAACAGAGAAAAGAGTTCTCTCTCAAGAGTTTCCTTCCTAGGAACTCTGATAGATTCAGTAGACATGAAAATTTTTCTGACAGAGGTTAGGATATTAAAGCTCCTAATTTCCTGCCGTGCTCTTCATTCCACTTCTCTGCCGTCAGTGACTCAGTGTATGGAAATGATCGGCCTAATGGTAGCGGCAATGGACATAGTTCCGTTTGCCCGCCTACATCTCAGACCACTGCAACTTTGCATGCTCAATCAGTGGAATGGGGACTACACAGATTTGTCTCCTCTGTTAAATCTGGATCAAGAGACAAGGGATTCTCTTCTCTGGTGGTTATCTCGGGTCCATCTGTCCAGGGGAGTGAGTTTCCGCAGACCAGAGTGGACTATAGTGATGACAGATGCCAGCCTTCTGGGCTGGGGCACAGTCTGGAATTCCCTGAAGGCTCAGGGTTCGTGGACTCAGGAGGAAGCCCTCCTTCCGATAAACATTCTGGAACTAAGATCGATATTCAATGCTCTTCAGGCTTGGCCTCAACTAGCTGCGGCCAGGTTCATCAGATTTCAGTCGGACAATATCACGACTGTAGCCTATATCAACCATCAGGGGGGAACAAGGAGTCCCCTGGCAATGATGGAGGTTTCAAAGATAATTCTATGGGCAGAGGTTCACTCTTGCCATCTATCAGCTATCCATATCCCAGGAGTAGAGAACTGGTAGGCGGACTTTCTAAGTTGGCAGACTTTTCATCCGGGGGAGTGGGAGCTCCATCCGGAGGTATTTGCCCAGCTGATTCAACTATGGGGCAAACCAGAACTGGATCTGATGGAGTCTCGGCAGAACGCCAAGCTTCCTTGTTACGGGTCCAGGTCAAGGGATCCCCAGGCAGCGCTGATAGATGCTCTAGCAGTGCCCTGGTCCTTCAGCCTGGCTTATGTGTTTCCACCATTTCCTCTCCTCCCTCGTCTGATTGCCAAGATCAAGCAGGAGAGAGCTTCTGTGATTTTGATAGCACCTGCGTGGCCATGCAGGACTTGGTATGCAGATCTGGTGGACATGTCATCCTTTCCACCATGGACTCTGCCGCTGAGGCAGGACCTTCTACTCCAAGGTCCATTCAAACATCCAAATCTAATTTCTCTGCGTCTGACTGCTTGGAGATTGAACGCTTGATTTTATCAAAACATAGTTTCTCCGAGTCGGTCATTGATACCTTGATTCAGGCTCGAAAGCCTGTCACCAGGAAAATCTATCATAAAAATATCTTCATTGGTGTGAATCCAAGGGTTACTCATGGAGTAAGGTCAGGATTCCTAGGATTTTATCTTTTCTCCAAGAAGGATTGGAAAGGGATTATCAGCTAGTTCCTTAAAGGGACAGATTTCTGCTCTGTCTATTCTTTTGCACAAGCGTCTGGCAGATGTTCCAGACGTTCAGGCGTTTTGTCAGGCTTTAGTTAGAATCAAGCCTGTGTTTAAACCTGTTGCTCCGCCATGGAGTTTAAATTTAGTTCTTAAAGTTCTTCAAGGGGTTCCGTTTGAACCTTTGCATTCCATAGATATAAAGCTTTTATCTTGGAAAGTTCTGTTCTTAATGGCTATCTCTTCGGCTCGTAGAGTCTCAGAGATATCTGCCTTACAGTGTGATTCCCCTTATCTGATCTTCCATGCAGATAAGGTAGTTTTGCGTACCAAACCTGGGTTTCTTCCTAAGGTAGTATCTAATATCAATCAGGAAATTGTTGTTCCGTTACTGTGTCCTAATCCTTCTTCAAAGAAGGAACGTCTGTTACACAATCTTGACGTGGTTCGTGCTTTAAAGTTTTATTTACAAGCTACTAAGGATTTTCGTCAAACATCTGCATTGTTTGTTGTCTACTCTGGAAGGAGGAGAGGCCAAAAGGCTTCGGCAACTTCTCTTTCTTTTTGGCTGAGACGCATAATCCGGTTAGCTTATGAGACTGCTGGCCAGCAGCCTCCTGAAAGAATTACAGCTCATTCTACTAGAGCGGTAGCTTCCACATGGGCTTTTAAAATGAGGCTTCTGTTGAACAGATTTGTAAGGCGGCGACTTGGTCTTTGCTTCATACTTTTTCTAAATTTTACAAATTTGATACTTTTGCTTCTTTGGGGGCTATTTTTGGGAGAAAGGTCTTACAGGCAGTGGTGCCTTCCGTTTAAGTTCCTGCCTTGTCCCTCCCTTCATCCGTGTCCTAAAGCTTTGGTATTGGTATCCCACAAGTAATGGATGAACCCGTGGACTGGATACACCTTACAAGAGAAAACAAAATTTATGCTTACCTGATTAATTTCTTTCTCTTGTGGTGTATCCAGTCCACGGCCCGCCCTGTCACTTTAAGGCAGGTGTTTTTTATTTTTAAAACTACAGTCACCACTGCACCCTATAGTTTCTCCTTTTTCTTACTTGTCTTCGGTGGAATGACTGGAGGTGGGGGTTAGGGGAGGAGCTATATAGACAGCTCTGCTGTGGGTGTTCTCTTGCAACTTCCTGTTGGGAAGGAGAATATCCCACAAGTAATGGATGAACCCGTGGACTGGATACACCACAAGAGAAAGAAATTTATCAGGTAAGCATAATTTTTTTTTTTTTTCTTTCATGATTCAGATAGAGCATGCAATTTTAAGCAACTTTCTAATTTACTCATTAATTTTTCTTTGTTTTCTTGCTATCTTTAATTAAAAAGCAGGAATGTGATGCATTGGAGCCGGCCCATATTTGGTTGAGAACCTGGGTTATTGATGGGTAAATGTAAGCCTCCAATAAGCAAGCGCTATCCATGGTGCTGAAACTAAAATGGGCAGGCTGCTAAAATTTACATCCCTGCTTTTAAAATAAAGATAGCAAGAGAACAAAGAAATTGATAATAGGAGTAAATAAGAAAGTTGATTCAAATTTCATGTATTATCTAAATCATGAAAAAAAAAAAAACTTGGGTCCAGTGTCCCTTTAAGGTAATGATTGTTTTTCTCCTTTCACTAAAATACAGCTGAAAAGCTGATCAAATATGAATGGTTAACCTATTAAACTGGAGATACTTCACTTCCCAATAATTTCATAATTATCTATGTATTTCTAGTGATATAACTAAATTAGTGATTTCCTGATATAAATGGAAAAATAATTTGAAAAGTTATTCTAAAAATGAAACTTAAGTAGAATTAAAAAAAAAGTCTTACTGACTAGTGATTTAAATCTATTCTACTTTGTCTTTTAAAGGGACATGAAGCCTAAAACTGTTCTTTCATAATTCAATTACAATTTTAAACAACATTCCAATTTACTTATATTAATTAGCTTCATTCTTCAGATACCCTTTGTTAAAGAAATAGCAATGCACATGGGTGAGTTAATTACATGAAGCATATATGTGCAGCCACCAATAAGTAGCTACTGAGCCTATTTAGATATGTTTTTCAACAAAGGATATCAAGAGTATAAAGCAAATTAGATAAGTAAATTGGAAAGTTGTTTAAAATTGCATCCTCTTTCAAAATCACTGAAGAAAAAGATTGTGTTTGTGTCCCTTTAAGTACTGTAGTAAAATGCATCCAGTTATAACAGTTCTACAATTTCCCTGACTTTAGGTATCTCAATAATGTATACTAAAAAAATATTGATAACAAAATACAGCACATAGAGCAAACATTTTTTGATTGCATGCTGTGAGGAGACAGTTATACACTGAAAAATAAACATACTTCATTCAATGTCTTTTACAGGAGAATTAGAGTTTTTTTTAACACAATGCTGATAATGGTTTTCAGCTATTACCATATACATAGCTTTAAAGGGACATTAAACACTAAATAAATGCTAGATAGAATGATGCATTCAAATAAAAGATTGGTCTGAGAACAATATATAGATGTATTTTTTTTAAGTTTAATTAGCTGTTGAAACATTGGCAAAATAAGTGTAACGTTTTAATGTCTATAAAACAATGGAGGCTGCCATGTTGTAACTTAGGTTACCTTCTCCACTGTGGCCAATTAGGGACAGAGTTATAAATAGGTCACTAGAGTGTGCAGCCAATGGCTGTGTAAATATAACAGTGTTCTGAACCTCCATTTCTAACCGGAACTGAAAAACGCACAATGTCAGAATGGAATTACATGAAAAGGGGAAAAAATAAATAATGAACATATATTGCAGAGTTTTTTTTATACATACAATAAACACTTTGAGATGGTAATAGAAAATGATACAATGTCCCTTTAATGTACCCAGGACAAATAACAGAGGTAACATTCATGTGCTATTAACATGAACAAATCCTAATTATATCACTGATCATTCATGCAAGATAGTACACTGGGGGTAACGTGAAACCAGTTAATAAATATTGGAGACTTAAAGAACCAGTAAATTCTGTAGATTTGCCTAATCAACAAATGCATTATAAAAAGACAATGCAATAGCAGTTAGTCTCAACTTCAAATGAGTAGTAGATTTTTTTTCTGACAACTTTCAGTTATGCATATTTCCACTCCTGTATCATGTGACAGCCATCAGCCAATCACTAGTGCATATACGTATATATGCTATAAACTTTTGCATATGCTCAGTAGGAGCTGGTGACTCAAAAAGTGTAAATAAAAAATAAAATAAAAAGACTACATGTTTTGTTAATAGAAGTAAATTGGAAAGCTATTTAAAAGTTGCATATTCTATCTAAATCATGATAGTTTAATTTTGACTTGAGTGTCCCTTTAAAGGTGTACTGGGGGGGCGGCAATTTAGCTTCCTACTGCATTTAAAAAAAAATGTGTACAATAATGTAAATAAGGAACGTATATATATATATATATATATATATATATATACATATACATATATACATATACACATTTTGATTAATGATTATAATATATATATATATATATATATATATACACACACACAAACTAAATTAACAAATACTAAGTAATAAACTATTCAATGCAAATTCTAAGTGGCCAAGTCCCTTTAAAATCACTACAATAACATATTTTGTTGCATTTTATACAACTGTTACCTTCTTTATGAACACCCTAGCCATTTTAGTTTGATTCAATTTATAAGTCTCCTTTTATGTTGCAGAAAATATGCCTTTTAAACAATAATAATTAAACTACAAGCTAAATAATATCTAGCCAGAATTTTTCCTTGGAAAAAAGAAAAGAGAAAGCATTGTATCCTATAATCATAACATTGTTATGCTTTCAATAAAAATGTAAAACCTCTGTCTAAAAAAAGTGCTTATGTTAAAAAAAAAAAAGAAGAAAATACTACAGATATCAACCCCTTCAACTTCGTATTTAATAACATGATAATGGAATACAGAGCTCAATATCCTTAGAATAAAAATTGTAATGTATCCACAGTCAACAACAGAGCTATAAAATAAATGTACAATATAGTTGCAAAAAAAATTTCAGAGATGCAAATACATTTTAGAATATGTCAACCTTTAAGATTAAAGCTCTATAAGATTTTTTTTTCTCTAATGTGGAAAATGTAAGTGGCTAACAGTCTTTTCAGTCAAAATCAGATTAATTTGTCAAAAAGTTTGTAACAGGTCAATAAAAAAAAAATCAGCACACATATGTAAAATAAAGGTACAATTGCTAGCCTTACCAGTCTTCCCATATGAGTTTCATTCCAGGGTAAAATATAGGGGTCTTAAAAATGTTATTTGTAAAAAAGAAGATTCATTACAGACCAGGTCATGTATGTCTATATGTTCTCACATTTGCAGGTAGTTTTTCTGTCTTCCTTTATTTTCTATCTGATCTTAATTCTAGCAGCTCCAAAATGGTTGAGAAGTTGTTGTTTTGGAGGGCAGGAGAGCAGCACTGGTGTTATGTCCTCTGTGCGCCTGTAGTGGTGCTGTAGGAGGCTGCTGGCCCTTCTTATGAGCCAGCAGCCCAGCCTTCCCTGCTGGAGAATATATTCAGGGAATCCCTTTCTAAGCACCGGCCCCTACATTTTTATTATTAGTTTTTTTTGTTTATTTTTTATGACCTCCATCCCCTATATAGAAAAAATAATTGTATAGATACTAGCGGGGTCTGAGTTTTAGTGCGATTCATAGAGAGACCACAGCGCCCCCGGTCTTGATCGCAGCCGGCTAGGGAGGTCCTGTGATCTGACAGCCAAACAGAAAAGGGGGGAGATAGGAGGAGGAAAAAAGCAGCTTGAAAAAGGTAAGCGGAGATTACAGGGCCATAACTGAGGCCTCGGGTTGTAGTGATGCAGCATAACCGACTGGTGGCGTAGTTACCGTGGATATTCATGTTACTAAAGACCGGGGATTGAAAGGCCGCACTAGGCCGCCACTAGCGGTATCACACACTTTTATATATCTACCCTCTTGCAAATAACGCCGATCTTGCCTTCAAAAAACGAAAACTGAAAACAATTGCTATTAAAATAATACGCTAGGTGAAAGGTTACTGCTTCCCAGAGTAATGTATTTTTAATCCCGGCTTGGTAACTAAACCTCTGGAGCGAATTCCGCTTTAAGTTTACAACTCTTTACGTCTTAATTTGTATCCAGTATTGAATTAACTTGGCTATATCGGGACACCGGCTGAAGGAGAGCCCTGGCCCTCAGAAATCTTAATATAGCCATATTTACTTTAAACTCTGACAGTTCTATCACTTTCCTTCCCCGAGTGCCAGTTGTAAAACACTGTCGTTATTTGTTACAATTGCGTTTATTATGAGCACGTTTATATCATTTAATTGACATATGTGTTCAATATTTGTATGGTTCGGTGTCCGTGTATGCTTGGGGTTAATGTGTATTTATATCGTGTTTATAGAACACTACACGGTATATGTTTGTTTTATTACCCGTACGGTTTAAATTGATGTGCGGATATATAAAAACATTGTGAGTGCACGATGCTTTCTCTGGTTTGTTCTGTCTCATAACCGTTTCTCTTTAGGCAAGGATGTGTTGTGAATAGCCCTTGCTGGCTGGCATTTATATGGGTGCTAGTTTGAGTTTTTACCAAAGGAATAATTTCCAAATTAAGGTTTTAATGTGTAATTTAAACATAATTCTGTCTAGTACCACCCATGTTAAGGTTTCGTTTGATGCGGTTGACAGGGAAACTTAACACCTTAGATTTTTGTCGCTGTCCAAATGAGCATCCCTTGAAACTTGAGCTGCAAATAGTAGGCTTGTGGTTTTTCATAGGCTATCAAATTTGCTTTACTCTTTTTAAGTACAGGTTTAAAACAATTACTTTGTATCCGACCCTATTCTATACATGCCTAAAATAGGTTGGCAAATTTGAAGTTGATACTTCTTAGAAAAATCTTAATGATTTAAAAAAAAAAATTAAATTCGTTTGAAATTGACTTTGTTTTCATGATATCCTTTTATTGAAGAGCAACCTGGGTAGGCTCTGGATCCTGCACATGTAAAACATTGCTAATGCAGCTTTCAAATAAGGCCAGATTATCAAACATTTATTGGGATGGACATACAGAACCCTAAGATAACATTTGCTTTTCTAAGATTCATAGAAGGACCTTGTAGTACTTCAGAGACTTGTTAGATAACCTCACCAGCTCAGGCCACTAGTGCTCAAGACATTTGCACACTCCTAAGCCTTTCTAGGTATGCCCTTCAACAAAGGATACCAAGAACAAAGTCAGTTTGATAATAGTAGTAAATTGGAAATTTATATGTTTGTGCATTTTGTTTTTTAAGCTCATTTAGAACTGCATTTTTATGATTAATTTGCAAAACTATGTTTATTGAACCTTCTTTGGTTGTGGTTGATTAGGGCTCTGGGCTAGTTATCTTTTTTCTTTTTTTTTCCCCTAAGAAACAGAAAACAGCCAACCAGAAATACCACCCACTTTAATGTCAAATAGCAGTGCATACTACAGAGCCTCTTCCTGAGTGTGCCTAGCTACTGTATGTTAATGCACATGGATGGTACTCGCTTGCTACTGCTAACTGTGCAGAACCATACCAGATTCATTTATGTAGTAGGCAGCTACACAGCCCAAGTAAAACACATTACATTGGACAGTACATGTTTTGATTCCTTCTACTTCCTGCAGTGTTATAGTAGAAAAAAACTTTTTTTTTTTTTTTTTAAAAGAAAGGCTAAGGATTAAGACAGATTGAGTGGTGAGGGTTTTTTAAAACTATTGATAGAGGAAAAGATGACATCCCAAACAGACAATGAGTTTGATTAAAGTATACTTTACAATTATGTAAAAAACATTTAGTGTCCCTTTTAAGTAATGGGTTCCTCTACTCTGGCAGTGTACAGTGTGTGTATATATAGTGATCAAACAATTGCGTGTAGAATATAGCATAGTTATTTTTGTGAAGTCCGGAGTATGTGGTTCCAATTATCACATGAACTCGTAAATCTACAGGGGTCAAAATATATAACTGTATATTACAAAGGTGTTTTTTTTTTTTTTTTTTTTTTACTACTCATAATTACACATTATTTTACAATCTCTGTAATCTGCATCCATTAAAATCTTATTTGCCATTATCCATCTAAATTTTCATTTTTTTCTAATCCTTTTGCAGAGCAATTACATACAGTACTTTTCATACCTAATCTACAAAGACAGAGATGTTGCTATCTAACCATTCCTCTTGGTCAGGGATGGAAAACCTTTTGAAAGTGTGTGTCCAGACTGGCTATAATCTTCTTAAAAAAATGTTCTTGTGCTGTGGTACCTGTTGTGGGGTGTTTTTTTTTTTTTTTAAATGAAAAAAAGACTTTAAAGCAGGGCTTGACAAACCCAGGGACCAGGTAGCTACTGTCTCGTAGAATTTAACCCCCTAACTTTTTTTGTTATTAAACACATTTATCGATCTCTGGTTTAAAGAATCTTTAAGGTAAAATAAAAATATATATATTTTTGTATACATCCATAGTGCAAATCAGTAATTAAAAAACCAATGCCTCATGTTTAAGGAGATTAAATTTAGATTTGTCACGGCCCCGTATACCCCTGTTTCTGCGCGAGCCGTAAGGTCATAAGACCGCTGCTCCTTAACTCGTCCGCTGCCTCTGAAGCTGTGGACATCAATCCACCCGATCTCATACGATCAGATTGATTTAAACTCCCTGCTAGCGGCCGATTGGCTGCAAATCTGCAGGGGGCGGCATTGCACAAGCAGTTCACTAGAACTGCTTGTGCAATGATAAATGCTGACAGCGTATGCTGTCGGCATTTAGCGATGCAGGGCGGACATGATTCGCTATAGCGAATCATGTCTGGCTGGGGTATGATAAATCTACCACAAAACATTAAAAAAATGTATTGAGCACCTAAGCTTTCCCCTGGTCACTGTTAATCATCCTATCCTAACATTTTGGTGCTCAAATAGTTTACTTTGATTTGTTTGCCATTTATATACTGGAAAAACTTCAGCCTATCCTCCTTTTTTTTTTTTTTTAATAAACGTTCCTTATATTTTTTAGATGGATGAATCTGTAACTTAAAACATTTAAAGGTATACTAAATCCAAAGGTGTTTTTTTTTTTTTTTTTTTTTTCCTTCATGATTCAGATAGAGCATGCAATTTTAAGCAACTTTCTAATTTACTCTCTATTATAATTTTTTTTGTTCTTTTGCTATCTTTATTTGAAAAAGAAGCAATAGGAGTTAGCCCATTTTTGGTTCAGCACTTGGGTTGCGCTTGCTGATTGGTGGCTAAATGTAGCCGCCACTCAGCAAGTGCTAGCCAAGGTCTGAACCAAAAATAATCAGGCTCCTTAGATTAAATTCCTGCTTTTTCAAATAAAGATACCAAGAGAACGAAGAAAAATTGATAATAGGAGTAAATTGGAAAGTTGCTTAAAATTGAATGAAAATTTTGGGTTTGGTATCCTTTTAAAGTTTTTAAGGGGTATGTTTCCTTTTTTATATCACTTAACACATTTTTATGAGCCAAATTGGATCAGATTATTACTTTTACATTATGTTTTGAGATGTATATTTATTCAACATGCATTAAATACATTTTATGAATTTTAGAGATTTACTTAAAGGGACAGTCTAGTCAAAATTAAACTTTCATGATTCAGATAGGGCATGCAATTTTAAACAACTTTCCAATTTACTTCTATTATCTCATTTGCTCAATTCTTTAGGTATCCTTTGTTGAAGAAATAGCAATGCACATGTGTGAGCCAATCACACAAGGCCTCTATGTGCAGCAACCAATTAGCAGCTACTGAGCATATCTAGATATGCTTTTCAGCAAGTGATATCAAGAGAATGAAGCAAATTAGATAATAGAAGTAAATTAGAAAGTTGTTTAAAATGACACACTCTTTCTAAATCATGAAAGAAAAAAAATTGGGCTTCATGTCCCTTTAAACCATTACATTTTTTCTTTAAAAATTAAATGTTTTGGTTGGACCTTGTCTACCTATGGAAACCAATGTCAAACATGACTGTGTTATGATCACTATTACCTAAACAATCTGTGACTTCTATGTTATGATTTCTCCAACATTGGTGTGTCCGGTCCACGGCGTCATCCTTACTTGTGGGAATATCTCTTCCCCAACAGGAAATGGCAAAGAGTCCCAGCAAAGCTGGCCATATAGTCCCTCCTAGGCTCCGCCCACCCCAGTCATTCTCTTTGCCGTTGCACAGGCAACATCTCCACGGAGATGGTTAAGAGTTTTTTGGTGTTTAAATGTAGTTTTTTATTCTTCTATCAAGTGTTTGTTATTTTAAAATAGTGCTGGTATGTACTATTTACTCTGAAACAGAAAAGGATGAAGATTTCTGTTTGTGAGAGGAAGATGATTTTAGCAGACAGTAACTAAAATCGATTGCTGTTTCCACATAGGACTGTTGAGATAAAGTAACTTCAGTTGGGGGAAACAGTTAGCAGACTTTTCTGCTTAAGGTATGACTAGCCATATTTCTAACAAGACCATGTAATGCTGGAAGGCTGTCATTTCCCCTCATGGGGACCGGTAAGCCATTTTCTTAGTCTCAAACAGAATAAAGGGCTTAATATGGGCTATAAAACTGGTAGACACTTATGGGCTAAATCGATTGCTTTATTTGGGCATTTTATTCATGTTTATGCTGATAATTCACATTTATAAACTTGGGGAACGTTTATTAAACGGCAGGCACTATGTTAGACACCTTTTCCAGTCAGGGGGCCTTCCTAGTTGTAGGCAGAGCCTCATTTTCGCGCCATTACAGAGCAGTTGTTTTTGGAGAGCAGGACATGCAGATGCATGTGTGAGGATCTGAAAGTTGCTGGAAAAGTTTCTAGAAGGCGTCACTTGGTATCGTATTCCCCTCTGGGCTTGGTTAGGTCTCAGCAAAGGCTATAGCTGGGACTGTATAGGGGTTAAATTTGTAAACGGCTCCGGTTCCGTTATTTTAAGGGTTAAAGCTCTGAAATTTGGTGTGCAATACTCTTAATGCTTTAAGACACTGTGGTAATTTTGGAACAATTCCTTCATACTTTTTCACATATTCAGTAATAAAGTGTTTTCTTTTTAAAATTTAAAGAGACAGTAACGGTTTTGTTTTAAAACGTTTTTTGTGCTTTATTGACAAGTTTAAGCCTGTTTAACATGTCTGTGCCTTCGGATAAGCTATGTTCTATATGTATGAAAGCCAATGTGTCTCCCAATTTAAATTTGTGTGATAATTGTGCCATAGCGTCCAAACAAAGTAAGGACAGTACTGCCACAGATAATGAAATTGCCCAAGATGATTCCTCAGATGAGGGGAGTAAACATGATACTACATCATCTCCTACTGTGTCTACACCAGTTTTGCCCACGCAGGAGGCCCCTAGTACATCTAGCGCGCCAATGCTTATTACCATGCAACAATTAACTGCTGTAATGGATAACTCCATAGCAAATATTTTATCCAAAATGCCTACATATCAGAGAAAGCGCGATTGCTTCGTTTTAAACACTGAAGAGCAGGAGGGCGCTGATGATAATTGTTCTGTCATACCCTCACACCAATCTGAAGGGGCCATGAGGGAGGTTTTGTCAGATGGGGAAATTTCAGATTCAGGAAAAATTTCTCAACAAGCTGAGCCTGATGTTGTGACATTTAAATTTAAATTAGAACATCTCTGCGCACTGCTTAAGGAGGTGTTATCTACTCTGGATGATTGTGACAACTTGGTCATTCCAGAGAAATTATGCAAGATGGACAAGTTCCTAGAGGTTCCGGTGCACCCCGACGCTTTTCCTATACCCAAGCGGGTGGCGGACATAGTGAATAAGGAGTGGGAAAAGCCCGGCATACCTTTTTGTTCCCCCCCCCTATATTTAAGAAATTATTTCCTATGGTCGACCCCAGAAAGGACTTATGGCAGACAGTCCCTAAGGTCGAGGGGTCAGTTTCTACTCTAAACAAACGCACTACTATTCCTATCGAGGATAGTTGTGCTTTCAAAGATCCTATGGATAAAAAATTGGATGGTTTGCTTAAAAAGATTTTTGTACAGCAAGGTTACCTTCTACAACCCATTTCCTGCATTTTTCCTGTCACTACAGCAGCGTGGTTCTGGTTCGAGGAACTAGAAAAGTCGCTCAGTAGAGAGACTCCATATGAGGAGGTTATGGACAGAGTTCACGCACTTAAGTTGGCTAACTCTTTTATTTTAGATGCCGCTTTGCAATTAGCTAGATTAGCGGCGAAAAATTCAGGGTTTGCAATCGTGGCGCGCAGAGCGCTTTGGCTAAAGTCTTGGTCAGCGGATGTGTCATCCAAGACAAAATTGCTTAACATCCCTTTCAAAGGTAAAACTCTATTTGGACCAGAATTGAAAGAGATTATTTCAGACATCACTGGGGGAAAGGGCCACGCCCTTCCACAAGATAGGCTTTTCAAGGCCAAGAATAAGTCTAATTTTCGTTCCTTTCGCAATTTCAGGAACGGACCGGCCTCTAATTCTGCATCCTCTAAGCAAGAGGGTAATGCCTCACAACCCAAACCAGCCTGGAAACTGATGCAAGGGTAAGCAGGCCAAGAAGCCTGCTGCTGCTAACAAAACAGCATGAAGGAGTAGCCCCCGATCCGGGACCGGATCTAGTAGGAGGCAGACTCTCTCTCTTTGCTCAGGCTTGGGCAAGAGATGTTCAGGATCCCTGGGCGCTAGAAATAGTTTGTCAGGGTTATCTCCTGGAATTCAGGGAACTACCCCCAAGGGGAAGGTTCCACATGTCTCACTTATCCTCAAACCAAATAAAGAGACAGGCGTTCTTACATTGTGTAGAAGACCTGTTAAAGATGGGAGTGATACACCCAGTTCCAATAAAGGAACAAGGAATGGGATTTTATTCCAATCTGTTCGTAGTTCCCAAAAAAGAGGGAACTTTCAGACCAATTTTGGATTTGAAGATCCTAAACAAATTTCTCAGGGTACCATCGTTCAAGATGGAAACCATTCGAACGATTCTACCCACTATCCAGGAAGGTCAATTTATGACTACCGTGGATCTAAAGGATGCGTACATACATATTCCTATCCACAAAGATCATCAGTTCCTAAGGTTCGCCTTTCTGGACAAACATTACCAGTTTGTGGCCCTCCCATTCGGGTTAGCCACTGCTCCAAGGATTTTCACAAAGGTACTAGGGTCCCTTCTAGCGGTTCTAAGACCGAGGGGCATTGCAGTAGTACCTTACTTGGACGACATTCTAATACAAGCGTCGTCCCTGTCAAAAGCAAAGGCTCATACAGACATCGTTCTGGCCTTTCTCAGATCACACGGATGGAAGGTGAACATAGAAAAAAGTTCTCTGTCTCCGTCAACAAGAGTTCCCTTCTTGGGAACAATAATAGATTCCTTAGAAATGAGGATTTTTCTGACAGAGGTCAGAAAGTCAAAACTTCTAAGCACTTGTCAAGTTCTTCATTCTGTTCCACGTCCTTCCATAGCGCAGTGCATGGAAGTAGTAGGGTTGATGGTTGCAGCAATGGACATAGTTCCTTTTGCACGAATTCATCTAAGACCATTACAACTGTGCATGCTCAAACAGTGGAATGGGGACTATACAGACTTGTCTCCAATGATTCAAGTAGATCAGAAGACCAGAGATTCACTCCGTTGGTGGCTGACCCTGGACCATCTATCCCAGGGAATGAGCTTCCGCAGACCAGAGTGGGTCATTGTCACGACCGACGCCAGTCTAGTGGGCTGGGGCGCGGTCTGGGAATCCCTGAAAGCTCAGGGACTTTGGTCTCGGGAAGAGTCTCTTCTCCCGATAAACATTCTGGAACTAAGAGCGATCTTCAGTGCTCTCAGGGCTTGGCCTCAGCTAGCAAAGGCCAGATTCATAAGATTCCAATCAGACAACATGACGACCGTTGCGTATATCAATCATCAGGGGGGAACAAGGAGTTCCCTGGCGATGAAAGAAGTGACCAAAATAATTCAATGGGCGGAGGATCACTCCTGCCACCTGTCTGCGATCCACATCCCAGGTGTGGAAAACTGGGAAGCGATTATCTGAGTCGTCAGACATTCCATCCGGGGGAGTGGGAACTCCACCCGGAGATCTTTGCCCAAATAACTCAATTATGGGGCATTCCAGACATGGATCTGATGGCGTCTCGTCAGAACTTCAAGGTTCCTTGCTACGGGTCCAGATCCAGGGATCCCAAGGCGACTCTAGTAGATGCACTAGTAGCACCTTGGACCTTCAACCTAGCTTATGTATTTCCACCGTTTCCTCTCATTCCCAGGCTGGTAGCCAGGATCAATCAGGAGAGGGCCTCGGTGATCTTGATAGCTCCTGCGTGGCCACGCAGGACTTGGTATGCAGACCTGGTGAATATGTCATCGGTGCCACCATGGAAGCTACCTTTGAGACAGGACCTTCTTGTTCAGGGTCCATTCGAACATCCAAATCTGGTCTCCCTCCAGCTGACGGCTTGGAGATTGAACGCTTGATTCTATCGAAGCGTGGGTTTTCAGATTCTGTGATAGATACTCTGGTTCAGGCCAGAAAACCGGTAACTAGAAAGATTTACCATAAAATATGGAAAAGATATATCTGTTGGTGTGAATCCAAAGGATTCCCATGGAATAAGATAAAAATTCCTAAGATTCTCTCCTTTCTACAAGAAGGTTTGGAGAAAGGATTATCTGCAAGTTCTCTAAAGGGACAGATCTCTGCTTTATCTGTCTTACTACACAAAAGACTGGCAGCTGTGCCAGATGTTCAAGCATTTGTTCAGGCTCTGGTTAGGATCAAGCCTGTTTACAGACCTTTGACTCCTCCCTGGAGTCTAAATCTAGTTCTTTCAGTTCTTCAAGGGGTTCCGTTTGAACCTTTACATTCCATAGATATTAAGTTACTATCTTGGAAAGTTTTGTTTTTGGTTGTTATTTCTTCTGCTAGAAGAGTTTCAGAGTTATCTGCTCTGCAGTGTTCTCCGCCCTATCTGGTGTTCCATGCAGATAAGGTGGTTTTGCGTACTAAGCCTGGTTTTCTTCCATAGGTTGTTTCTAACAAAAATATTAACCAGGAGATAGTTGTACCTTCTTTATGTCCGAATCCAGTTTCAAAGAAGGAACGTTTGTTACACAATTTGGACGTAGTCCGTGCTCTAAAATTCTATTTAGAGGCTACAAAAGATTTCAGACAAACATCTTCTTTGTTTGTTGTCTATTCTGGTAAAAGGAGAGGTCAAAAAGCGACTTCTACCTCTCTTTCCTTTTGGCTTAAAAGCATCATCCGATTGGCTTATGAGACTGCCGGACGGCAGCCTCCTGAAAGAATCACAGCTCACTCCACTAGGGCTGTGGCTTCCACATGGGCCTTCAAGAACGAGGCTTCTGTTGACCAGATATGTAAGGCAGCGACTTGGTCTTCACTGCACACTTTTGCCAAATTTTACAAATTTGATACTTTTGCTTCTTCGGAGGCTATTTTTGGGAGAAAGGTTTTGCAAGCCGTGGTGCCTTCCATTTAGGTAACCTGATTTGCTCCCTCCCTTCATCCGTGTCCTAAAGCTTTGGTATTGGTTCCCACATGTAAGGATGACGCCGTGGACCGGACACACCAATGTTGGAGAAAACAGAATTTATGCTTACCTGATAAATTACTTTCTCCAACGGTGTGTCCGGTCCACGGCCCGCCCTGGTTTTTTAATCAGGTCTGATGAATTATTTTCTCTAACTACAGTCACCACGGTACCATATGATTTCTCCTATATATTTCCTCCTGTCCGTCGGTCGAATGACTGGGGTGGGTGGAGCCTAGGAGGGACTATATGGCCAGCTTTGCTGGGACTCTTTGCCATTTCCTGTTGGGGAAGAGATATTCCCACAAGTAAGGATGACGCCGTGGACCGGACACACCGTTGGAGAAAGTAATTTATCAGGTAAGCATAAATTCTGTTTTTATTTCTGTATAGTGTCCTGTATCTTGGGTCATGTCTGGTATGACCCTACTCCCTTCTGTATCTAAAGGACAATTCACCAGACTGTTGCCTAATATTGCTCACTTTAGCTGATGTAAGGCAATATCTTTATCAATCTGCCAGATCTGTTTGGCTGTTACCTCATAACTGACCATTCCTTTTCTCCTACTTCTCTTTCTTTCTATGACTCAACTATTTACCTGAACTTCCACCTCTGCTCCATCACCACTGCCCAGCACCTGTACAACCTGCCCTATAATAACTATTTTTCTCTTTCAAGAGTAGGAATTGTATGCAGTGTTTTACACTGTTCCTCTGACTTGGTAATATTATTTCTCCAACATAGGTGTGTCCGGTCCACGGCGTCATCCTTACTTGTGGGATATTCTCCTCCCCAACAGGAAATGGCAAAGAGCCCAGCAAAGCTGGTCACATGATCCCTCCTAGGCTCCGCCTACCCCAGTCATTCTCTTTGCCGTTGTACAGGCAACATCTCCACGGAGATGGCTTAGAGTTTTTTAGTGTTTAACTGTAGTTTTTCATTATTCAATCAAGAGTTTGTTATTTTCAAATAGTGCTGGTACGTACTATTTACTCAGAAACAGAAAAGAGATGAAGAATTCTGTTTGTATGAGGAAAATGATTTTAGCAACCGTAACTAAAATCCATGGCTGTTCCACACAGGACTGTTGAGAGCAATTAACTTCAGTTGGGGGAACAGTTTGCAGTCCCTTGCTGCTTGAGGTATGACACATTCTAACAAGACGATGTAATGCTGGAAGCTGTCATTTTCCCTATGGGATCCGGTAAGCCATGTTTATTACGATTGTAAATAAGGGCTTCACAAGGGCTTATTTAAACTGTAGACTTTTTTTGGGCTAAATCGATTGATATTAACACTTATTTAGCCTTGAGGAATCATTTATTCTGGGTATTTTGATTTAATAATATCGGCAGGCACTGTTTTAGACACCTTATTCTTTAGGGGCTTTCCCAAAGCATAGGCAGAGTCTCATTTTCGCGCCGGTGTTGCGCACTTGTTTTTGAGAGGCATGGCATGCAGTCGCATGTGAGAGGAGCTCTGATACTTATAAAAGACTTCTGAAGGCGTCATTTGGTATCGTATTCCCCTTTGGGTTTGGTTGGGTCTCAGCAAAGCAGATACCAGGGACTGTAAAGGGGTTTTAAGCTTTAAAACGGCTCCGGTTCCGTTATTTTAAGGGTTAAAGCTTCCAAAATTGGTGTGCAATATTTTCAAGGCTTTAAGACGCTGTGGTGAAAATTTGGTGAATTTTGAACAATTCCTTCATGTTTTTTCGCAATTGCAGTAATAAAGTGTGTTCAGTTTAAAATTTAAAGTGACAGTAACGGTTTTATTTTAAAACGTTTTTTGTACTTTCTGATCAAGTTTATGCCTGTTTAACATGTCTGAACTACCAGATAGACTGTGTTCTGAATGTGGGGAAGCCAGAATTCCTATTCATTTATTTAAATGTGATTTATGTGATAATGACAATGATGCCCAAGATGATTCCTCAAGTGAGGGGAGTAAGCATGGTACTGCATCATTCCCTCCTTCGTCTACACGAGTCTTGCCCACTCAGGAGGCCCCTAGTACATCTAGCGCGCCAATACTCCTTACTATGCAACAATTAACGGCTGTAATGGATAATTCTGTCAAAAACATTTTAGCCAAAATGAACCCTTGTCAGCGTAAGCGTGGCTGCTCTGTTTTAGTTACTGAAGAGCATGACGACGCTGATATTAATATCTCTGAAGGGCCCCTAACCCAATCTGAGGGGGCCAGGGAGGTTTTGTCTGAGGGAGAAATTACTGATTTAGGGAACATTTCTCAGCAGGCTGAATCTGATGTGATTACATTTAAATTTAAATTGGAACATCTCCGCATTTTGCTTAAGGAGGTATTATCCACTCTGGATGATTGTGAAAATTTAGTCATCCCAGAGAAACTATGTAAAATGGACAAGTTCCTAGAGGTGCCGGGGCTCCCAGAAGCTTTTCCTATACCCAAGCGGGTGGCGGACATTGTTAATAAAGAATGGGAAAGGCCCGGTATTCCTTTCGTCCCTCCCCCCATATTTAAAAAATTGTTTCCTATGGTCGACCCCAGAAAGGACTTATGGCAGTCAGTCCCCAAGGTCGAGGGAGCGGTTTCTACTTTAAACAAACGCACCACTATTCCCATAGAGGATAGTTGTGCTTTCAAAGATCCTATGGATAAAAAATTAGAAGGTTTGCTTAAAAAGATGTTTGTTCAGCAGGGTTACCTTCTACAACCCATTTCATGCATTGTCCCTGTCACTACAGCCGCATATTTCTGGTTTGATGAACTGCTTAAGGTGCTCGATAGTGACTCTCCTCCTTATGAGGAGATTATGGACAGAATCAATGCTCTCAAATTGGCTAATTCTTTCACTCTAGACGCCTCTTTGCAATTGGCTAAGTTAGCGGCTAAGAACTCTGGGTTTGCTATTGTGGCGCGCAGAGCGCTTTGGTTGAAATCTTGGTCGGCTGATGCGTCTTCCAAGAACAAGCTACTAAACATTCCTTTCAAGGGGAAAACGCTGTTTGGTCCTGACTTGAAAGAGATTATCTCTGATATCACTGGGGGTAAGGGCCACGCCCTTCCTCAGGATCGGCCTTTCAAGGCAAAAAATAGACCTAATTTTCGTCCCTTTCGTAAAAACGGACCAGCCCAAGGTGCTACGTCCTCTAAGCAAGAGGGTAATACTTCTCAGGCCAAGCCAGCTTGGAGACCAATGCAAGGCTGGAACAAGGGAAAGCAGGCCAAGAAACCTGCCACTGCTACCAAGACAGCATGAAATATTGGCCCCCGATCCGGGACCGGATCTGGTGGGGGGCAGACTCTCTCTCTTCGCTCAGGCTTGGGCAAGAGATGTTCTGGATCCTTGGGCGCTAGAAATAGTCTCCCAGGGTTATCTTCTGGAATTCAAGGGACTTCCCCCAAGGGGGAGGTTCCACAGGTCGCAGTTGTCTTCAGACCACATAAAAAGACAGGCGTTCTTACATTGTGTAGAAGACCTGTTAAAAATGGGAGTGATTCATCCTGTTCCATTAAGAGAACAAGGGATGGGGGTTCTACTCCAATCTGTTCATAGTTCCCAAAAAAGAGGGAACGTTCAGACCAATCCTAGATCTCAAGATCTTAAACAAATTTCTCAAGGTCCCATCGTTCAAGATGGAAACCATTCGAACTATCCTTCCTTCCATCCAGGAAGGTCAATTCATGACCACGGTGGATTTAAAGGATGCGTATCTACATATTCCTATCCACAAGGAACATCATCGGTTCCTAAGGTTTGCATTCCTGGACAAACATTACCAGTTCGTGGCGCTTCCTTTCGGATTAGCCACTGCTCCAAGGATTTTCACAAAGGTACTAGGGTCCCTTCTAGCGGTGCTAAGACCAAGGGGCATTGCAGTAGTACCTTACCTGGACGACATTCTGATTCAAGCGTCGTCCCTTCCTCAAGCAAAGGCTCACACGGACATTGTCCTGGCCTTTCTCAGATCTCACGGCTGGAAAGTGAACGTGGAAAAGAGTTCTCTATCCCCGTCAACAAGGGTTCCCTTCTTGGGAACAATTATAGACTCCTTAGAAATGAGGATCTTTCTAACAGAGGCCAGAAAAACAAAGCTTCTGGACTCTTGTCGGATACTTCATTCCGTTCCTCTTCCTTCCATAGCTCAGTGCATGGAAGTGATCGGGTTGATGGTGGCGGCGATGGACATAGTTCCTTTTGCGCGCATTCATCTAAGACCATTACAACTGTGCATGCTCAGTCAGTGGAATGGGGACTATACAGACTTGTCTCCGAAGATACAAGTAAATCAGAGGACCAGAGACTCACTCCGTTGGTGGCTGTCCCTGGACAATCTGTCTCAAGGGATGATGTTCCACAGACCAGAGTGGGTCATTGTCACGACCGACGCCAGTCTGATAGGCTGGGGCGCGGTCTGGGGATCCCTGAAAGCTCAGGGTCTTTGGTCTCGGGAAGAATCTCTTCTACCGATAAATATTCTGGAACTGAGAGCGATATTCAATGCTCTCCAGGCCTGGCCCCAGCTTGCGAGGACCAGGTTCATACGGTTTCAATCAGACAACATGACGACTGTTGCGTACATCAACCATCAGGGGGGAACAAGGAGTTCCCTAGCGATGGAAGAAGTAACCAAAATTATTCTTTGGGCGGAGTCTCACTCCTGCCACCTGTCTGCTATCCACATCCCAGGAGTGGAAAATTGGGAAGCGGATTTTCTGAGTCGGCAGACATTGCATCCGGGGGAGTGGGAACTCCATCCGGAAATCTTTGCCCAAGTCACTCACCTGTGGGGCATTCCAGACATGGATCTGATGGCCTCTCGTCAGAACTTCAAAGTTCCTTGCTACGGGGCCAGATCCAGGGATCCCAAGGCGGCTCTAGTGGATGCACTAGTAGCACCTTGGACCTTCAAACTAGCTTATGTGTTCCCGCCATTTCCTCTCATCCCCAGGCTGATAGCCAGGATCAAGCAGGAAGAGGGCGTCTGTGATCTTGATAGCTCCTGCGTGGCCACGCAGGACTTGGTATGCAGATCTGGTGAATATGTCATCGGCTCCACCTTGGAAGCTACCTTTGAGACGAGACCTTCTTGTTCAGGGTCCGTTCGAACATCCGAATCTGGTTTCACTCCAGCTGACTGCTTGGAGATTGAACGCTTGATTTTATCGAAGCGAGGATTCTCAGATTCTGTTATCGATACTCTTGTTCAGGCCAGAAAGCCTGTGACTAGAAAGATTTACCACAAAATTTGGAAAAAATATATCTGTTGGTGTGAATCTAAAGGATTCCCTTGGGACAAGGTTAAGATTCCTAGGATTCTATCCTTCCTTCAAGAAGGATTGGAAAAAGGATTATCTGCAAGTTCCCTGAAGGGACAGATTTCTGCCTTGTCGGTATTACTTCACAAAAAGCTGGCAGCTGTGCCAGATGTTCAAGCCTTTGTTCAGGCTCTGGTTAGAATCAAGCCTGTTTACAAACCTTTGACTCCTCCTTGGAGTCTCAATTTAGTTCTTTCAGTTCTTCAGGGGGTTCCGTTTGAACCCTTACATTCCGTTGATATTAAGTTATTATCTTGGAAAGTTTTGTTTTTAGTTGCGATTTCTTCTGCTAGAAGAGTCTCAGAATTATCTGCTCTGCAGTGTTCTCCTCCTTATCTGGTGTTCCATGCAGATAAGGTGGTTTTACGTACTAAACCTGGTTTTCTTCCAAAAGTTGTTTCTAACAAAAACATTAACCAGGAGATTATCGTACCTTCTCTGTGTCCAAAACCAGTTTCAAAGAAGGAACGTTTGTTGCACAATTTGGATGTTGTTCGCGCTCTAAAATTCTATTTAGATGCTACAAAGGATTTTAGACAAACATCTTCCTTGTTTGTTGTTTATTCAGGTAAAAGGAGAGGTCAAAAAGCAACTTCTACCTCTCTCTCTTTTTGGATTAAAAGCATCATCAGATTGGCTTACGAGACTGCCGGACGGCAGCCTCCCGAAAGAATCACAGCTCATTCCACTAGGGCTGTGGCTTCCACATGGGCCTTCAAGAACGAGGCTTCTGTTGATCAGATATGTAGGGCAGCGACTTGGTCTTCACTGCCACACTTTTACCAAATTTTACAAGTTTGATACTTTTGCTTCTTCTGAGGCTATTTTTGGGAGAAAGGTTTTGCAAGCCGTGGTGCCTTCCATTTAGGTGACCTGATTTGCTCCCTCCCTTCATCCGTGTCCTAAAGCTTTGGTATTGGTTCCCACAAGTAAGGATGACGCCGTGGACCGGACACACCTATGTTGGAGAAAACAGAATTTATGTTTACCTGATAAATTTCTTTCTCCAACGGTGTGTCCGGTCCACGGCCCGCCCTGGTTTTTTTTAATCAGGTCTGATATTTTATTTTCTTTAACTACAGTCACCACGGTACCATATGGTTTCTCCTATGCAAATATTCCTCCTTAACGTCGGTCGAATGACTGGGGTAGGCGGAGCCTAGGAGGGATCATGTGACCAGCTTTGCTGGGCTCTTTGCCATTTCCTGTTGGGGAGGAGAATATCCCACAAGTAAGGATGACGCCGTGGACCGGACACACCGTTGGAGAAAGAAATTTATCAGGTAAACATAAATTCTGTTTTTTATATGTAAATGACAAGAGTCCATGAGCTAGTGACCTATGGGATATACATTCCTTCCAGGAGGGGGCAAAGTTCCCCAAACCTCAAATGCCTATAAATACACCTCCCACCACACATATACTTCAGTTTTACAAACTTTGCCTCCCATGGAGGTGGTGAAATAAGTTTGTGCTTGATTTTTATGATTTCTTCTATGATAAGCACCTCTAAGCATTCTGAAGCCCAATTCCTCTGAGTACAGTGTTTTGTCAGAGGGACGTGAAGGGAGTATCACCTATTGATTTTTTTTATGGTTTCACTCATGGGAAATCTTTTCAAGGGTTTTTTTGTTATCGGTTGTAGGGATTCATCTCCTACCTCCCTTTTCAGATCGACAATATACTCTTATACCATTACCTCTGCTGATAGTTTTCAGTACTGGTTTGGCTGTCTGCTATATGTGGATAGGTGTCTTCGGTAAGTATATATCATTATTTAAGACACACTCATACATAGCTGTTTGGCGCTTTTTGTATTAATATAAAGTTTTAAATATATGTATTTACTTACATTTGCCATGAGTCAGGTCTATGTGTGTTTCCCTTTGCAGTCTAACAGTTTCAGTATGAGAATCATGTTTAAGGAAGTTATTTAAAAAAAAAAAAAAAAAAAATTCTTACATGGGGTTTAGTCTTTTTTTTCCCCAATTTAACTTATTTTTTACTTAAAATTTGCGGGCAAATCTAGGCTCGCAAGGGTGCAAAATGCTGTTACTTATTGCGTCATTTTTGGTGTGAAAATTTTTTGCTGCAAATTTGCATCTATAGTGTTGCAACTTTAGTCATTTCCTGCGTCTTTATTGACGATGGTTTGTTTGGCGTGAAGTCGTGCTTGATATGACGTGAGTTGCGTAATTTCCAGATTTTGGCGCCAAAAAATAAATAAATGAACTTTTGCATTGTGCGTCATACTTGGAGCCAAATATTTTTTTGGCTATATTACCCCACTTCCTTTTATGCTCCCTGCTCTCTTTTAATTCTAGAGGGCTATGCTGTTTGCTTTTCTGCTTATTTAGCATATGCATTTGGATATTTTTGTTTATATTTTTTATTTTACTTTTTGCAAGATGTCTCAGTCTGATCCTGTCTCAGAAGCTACTGTAGGAACCATGCTGCCTGAACACAGTTCTACTAAAGCTAAGTGTATCTGTTGTAAACAAGTTGAGATTATATCTCCGGCTATATTATGTAACAGTTGTCATAAGCTTTTGCATGCCGATAATGTTTCTATTAGTACTAGTACAGCACCTGTTGTTCCCTCAACATCTAATGTACATTATATCCCTGTTGATATGAAAAATGATATTGCTGATGCAATATAGAAGGCTATGTCTGCTATTCCACCTTCTAATAACGTAAAAGGTCTTTTAAAACTTCTCATAAAACTGATTTAATTTGTGAAATATCCTCCTCTGAAGAGGATCTCTCTGCTTCAGAAGATCCTACTTCAGACATTGAATGTATTCAATCTTAAAAAGATAAGAAGATTTATCAATCTCAGTCTTTGTTTAATGAATTATTGGTTACTTTGGGTATTGAGGAGTCTGATCCTTTTGATAACAAAACCAATAAACATTTAAATTCTGTTTTTAAACCTTCTGTGATTACTCCTGAGGTTTTTCCTGTTCCAGATGCGGTTTCTGATGTGATTGCTAAAGAATGGTCTAAACTTGGTTCTTCTTTTAATCCTCCTCTTAGGTTTAAGAAGTTATATTCTTTACCAGTGGCTAATTTGGAGTTTTGGGAAAAAGTCCCTAAGGTTGATGGGGCTATTTCTACTTTTGCCAAACGTACTACTATTCCTATGGAAGATATTACTTCTTTTAAGGATCCTTTATATAGGAAGATTGAATCTTATCTAAGGAAATTATTTACATTCTGGCTATATTCTCAGGCCTGCCATTTCTATGGCTGATGTTGCTGCTGCATCAACGTTTTGGTTGGATAGCTTAGCACATCAGGTAACAGATCCTGATTTGTATAGAATTGTTTGTTTGCTTAAACATGCTAATCATTTTATCTGTGATGCTATTTTTGATATCATCAAGATTAATGTTAAATCTGTGTCTTTAGCTATTCTGGCTAGAAGAGCTTTATGGCTTAAATCATGGAATGCTGACATGGTATCTAGATTACTATCTCTATCTTTCCAGGGTAATAATTTATTTGGTTCTCAGTTGGATTCTATTATTTCCACTATCACTGGGGGAAGGGAGTTTTTTTTTAGCCCCAAGATAAAAAGTCTAAGGGTAAATCTAAAGCTTCTAATTGGTTTTGTTTCTTTCGTCAGAATAGAGAACAGAAAACCACTCCTTCCCCTAAGGACTCTGGCTTCAAATGGAAGCCATCTTCAAGTTGGAATAAATCCAAGCCTTATAAGAAACCAAGGCCAGCCCCCAAGACTGCATGAAGGTGTGACCCTCAATCAAGTTCAACTGGTGGGGGGCAGATTAAATTATTTCAGAACATTTGGGCAGATTCTGTTCAGAATCAGTGGATTCAGAGCATTGTTTCTCAAGGGTATCAAATAGGTTTCAGAGTAAGACCTCCTGTGAGAAGATTCTTTCTCTCTCACATTCTAACAAATCATGTGAAAGCTCAGGCTTTTCTGAAGTGTGTTTCAGATCTGGAGCTTTCAGGGGTGATTATACCAGTTCCACTTCAGGAACAGGGTCTGGGTTTTTATTCAAATCCTATTCATTGTCCCAAAGAAAGAAAAATAATTCAGACCAGTTCTGGATCTGAAGTTTTTGAATCATTTTGTAAGGGTCCCAACTTTCAAGATAGTGACTATAAGAACTATTCTGCCTTTTGTTCAGCAAGGTCATTACCTGTCTGCAATAGACTTACAGGATGCTTATCTTCACATTCTGATTCATCCAGATCACTATCTGTTTCTGAGAATTTTTTCTAGACCAGCATTATCAATTTGTCGCTCTTCCATTTGGCCTAGTGACAGCTCCAAGAATCTTTTCGAAAGCCCTCGGTGCCCTTCTATCTGTAATCAGAGAGCAGGGTATTGCTGTGTTTCCTTATTTGGACGATATCTTGGTACTGGCTCAAACTTTTCATTTAGCAGAATCTCACACGAATCAACTAGTGTTGTTTCTTCAAAGACATGGTTGGAGGATCAATTTACCAAAGAGTTTCTTGATTCCTCAGACAAGGGTCACCTTTTTAGGTTTCCAGATAGATTGTGTCCATGACTCTGTCTTTAACAGACAAGAGACAAATGAAATTGGTTTCAGCCTGTCGAAACCTTCAGTCTTGATCATTCCCTTCAGTGGCTATGTGCATGGACTGCAGCATCGGATGCAATCCCCTTTGCTCTTTTTCATATGAGACCTTTGCATGCTAAATCAATGGTGCAGGGATTATACTCGGATATCACAAAATCCCAGCATTGGTGGTTAGACCATCATAGTATTATACAAGCTGCCGTGTTTATCTTCTTAGTTTTACCCTCAGTTAAAAATCTGACATTTATATAATATTTTTTCAAACCTTGTCCATTAATTATACATGTCATTTAGGACGTGAGCCGTAAGCAGTACTTTATAGAGGTTGTCACCATGTAGTCCTCACTGCGATCATTATACTGATAGGCTCACACTTTATCGCTATAGGGGTTGCCATCATGTAGACTTCATTGCAATTTATTATATTCCTATAGGGATTTTGAAATAGGCTCATACCCTATTCCTATAGGGTTCATACTTTATCGCTATAGAGGTTGTCATCATGTAAACTTCATTGCGATTATTATATTCCTATAAGGCTCACACTTTATCGCTATAGAGGTTGCCATCATGTAGACTTCATTGCGATTATTATATTCCTATTGGGATTTTTGAAATAGGCTCATACCCTATTCCTATAGGGTTCATATTTTATCGCTATAGAGGTTGTCATCATGTAAACTTCATTGCGATTATTATATTCCTGTAAGGCTCACACTTTATCACTATAGAGGTTGTCATCATGTAGACTTCATTGCGATCTTTATATTCCTATAGGGCTCACACTTTATCACTATAGAGGTTGTCATCATGTATAGACATTATTTCGATTATTATATTGATATGTTTACATCTTTGTTTTATTCATGGCCAATTAGATAGGGCCATTAAACATAGCTGTTATTTTTCTTGTGTTGCAATATTTTTGATTCAATTGAGACGCATTGCATAGCCTTCTATCAGTTTGAATTACACGGCCTGAGTATGTTAATGTTTCTACTGAGCACATTGTAACTGCGATAAATCGATATTACAACAAAAACGCCATTGATTTGTGATCCAGTTGACAAACATGAATATTGAAACAAGGGAATACTTTTTTGAATTTATACATTTTAACCCATGTTATCTTGTTTTTACTATATTACTGTATTAATCCTTTCTTTATTAAGATCATTGCTAGCTCAAAGTCTATTTTTGTATTTTAAATGTTTGCACACGAGTAATCTTGTCTTTCACACTGTTCACCTGTTGCTACACTTGGTCTGATCAAAATATGCAAATAAGGTCTTACCTCTAGAGAAACTTGTGACGATGCCTGATTGAGCATTTCAATTGGTTTAAACTAAAATGCATGTTTGTGATTGGACCACACATGTATTTAACAGGTGAACAGTTAACCCTTTACTATCCCTGACAAAGTGCTGTAACAGCACGAAACATGTTGGATTATCAGACTTTGAGCTGCTAGGCTGACACGCTTGAGGCTGTGATATTGTAAATGTACTTATTGTGACTGCTCATAGTATACTTTTATGGATACAAAATAAAGAAACTTTTAAACTTATTCTCTCGGTCCATTTTCTGCTGGATTCTATCCACCTGTGTAGAAGCATTTGTTTATATTATTCAAGGGGCCTCTTTTGTTCGTCCTTCGTGAACTGTAGTCTTAACAGATGCAAGTCTTTCAGTTTGGGAGCTTTCTGGGGTCTCTGACAGCACAAGGGATTTGGAATCCTCTAGAGGTGAGGTTTCCAATCAATATCTTAAAACTCTGTGCTATTTTCAGGGCTCTTCAGGCTTAGCCTCTATTAAAGAGAGAACTTTTCATTCTCTTTCAAACAGACTATCACAACTGTGGCATATGTCAGTCATCAGGGAGGGACTCACAGTCCTTTAGCAATGGAAGAAGTATCATGGATACTTTCTTGGGCGGAGTCCAACTCTTGTCTTATTTCTGCGATTCATATCCCAGGTGTAGACAATTGGGAAGCGGATTATCTCAGCCGTCAGACTTTGCATCCGGGGGAGTGGTCTCTCCATCCAGATGTGTTTTTACAGATTGTACAGATGTGGTGTCTTCCAGAAATAGATCTGATGGCTTCCCATCTAAACAGGAAACTTCCCAGATACCTTTCCAGGTCCAGGGATCTTCAGGTGGAGATGGTGGATGCGTCAGCACTTCCTTGGTTTTATCAACTTGCTTATATTTTTCCGCCTCTAGTTCTTCTTCCAAGGGTAATCTCCAAGATCATAATGGAACAATCGCATGTGTTTTTCTGATAGCACCAGCATTGCCTCACAGGTTTTGGTATGCTGATCTTGTCTGGGTGTCCAGTTGCCAACCTTGGTCACTTCCTTTAAGGCCAGACCTTCTGTCTCAAGGGCCGTTTTTCCATCAGGATCTCAAATCACTACATTTGAAGGTATGGAAATTGAACCTTTAGACTCGTAAGTCTGTTTCAAGGAAGATTTATTATCGGGTGTGGAAAACCTATATTTCATGGTGTTCTCATAAATTCTCTTGGCATTCTTTTAGAATTCCTATAATTTTACAGTTTCTTCAGGGCAGTTTGGATAAAGGTTTGTCTGCAAGTACTTTGAAGGGACAAATCTCTGCTCTTTCTTTTTTATTTCATAGAAAGATTGCTAAACTTCCTGATATTCACTGTTTTGTTCAGGCTTTGGTTCGTATCAAGCCTGTTATTAAGTCTATTTCTCCTCCATGGAGTCTTAATTTGGTTTTGAAGGCTTTGCAGGCTCCTCCTTTTGAGCCTATGCATTCTTTGGATATTAAACTACTTTCTTGGAAAGTGTTGTTCCTTTTGGATATCTCTTCTGCTAGAAGAGTTTCTGAATTATCTGCTCTCCCTTGTGAGTCTCCTTTCCTGATTTTCCATCAGGATAAAGCTGTTTTTTTGCAGACTTCGATTAAATGTCTTCCTAAGGTTGTGAATTCTAACATTAGTGGGGACATTGTTGTTCCTCCTTTGTGTCCGAATCCTAAGAATTCTCTTAAGAAATCGTTACATGCTTTGAAATACTATGTGGAGGCTACTAAAGATTTCAGGGAAACGTCTAGTCTATTTGTTGTCTTTTCTGGTCTAGGAAAGGTCAGAAAGCCTTTGTCATTTCTTTGGCATCTTGGTTAAAGCTTTTGATTCACAAGGCTTATTTGGAGGAGGGACAGTCTCCGCCTCAGAAAATTACAGCTCATTCTATTAGATCAGTTGCCACCTCGCCGGCTTTTAAGAATGAAGCTTCAATTGATCAGATTTGCAAAGCAGCAACTTCGTCTTCTTTGCATACATTTACAAATTTTTACCATTTTGATGTATTTGCTTCTTCTGAAGCAGTCTTTGGTAGAAAAGTTCTTCAGGCAGCTGTCTAAGTTTGATTCTTCTGTTTATAAGAACTTATTTTGTGGATTTAATTTCTCAGCGGAAATAGCTGTTTTTATTTTATCCCTCCCTCTCTAGTGACTCTTCTGTGGATGCTTGAGGATAGTTCTTTGTTTGAAGAGCCCATGGATAATAGATGGAAACTCTCTTAAAGAAGGATGTTTCCACATACGGGATATTTGTTTCAACCGGCTGCGGCTGTTGCCGCGGTTACTGGAGAAAATACCTTCAGGCGTGACTCCTTATGGGATTGATCAGGGTGGAGGGTCCCCTCGACTTTTACTCAGAAAAGATTTACGGCCTTGAGGGTTGTTAATTCTTTTATCTGTGCTGCTATTAGGCAGTTTATTCGCTTGAATGCTATGGCTTCAGCTTTTTCTGTTCAGACCCGTTGAGCTCTGGCTGGAGTCATGGTCTGCGGATATGACTTCTAAGTCTAGACTTCTTCCCTCCCTTTAAGGGAATGATTTTGTCTGGTCCAGGCCTGGACTCCATTATCTCCTCAGTCTCAGGGGGCAAGGGTGCCCTACCGCAAGAGTATATGAACTAATCTAAGGGACGATTCTCATTCTTTTTGTTCTGATAAAGCCCATGTCAGCAGTCCTCCGCTAAGCCGGAGCAAACCAAGAGCTCTTGGAACCTGGCTCAGTCCTGGAATAAATCCAAGCAGATCAAGAAGCCCGCCGACGTCGGCATGAATGGGCGGTCCCCGGTCCTCTCCTGGATCATGTAGGGAGCAGTATGTCGCTCTCTTCAGTCGCTTGGTTCAGGGACATGCAAACATTTCGTGGTCCCTAAAAAGAAGGGAACTTTCCTTCCTATTCTGGACCTAAAGTGCTTAAGCAGGTTTTTATATGTTCCCTCGTTTAAGATAGAGACAATAAGGTCCACTCTTCCCCTCGTTTGAGAGGGGTAGTACATGACCACGATAGATCTGAAGGATGCTCCCTTCATGTACCAATCCTCAAGGACCAGTTCCTAAGGTTTGCATTCCTGGACAAGCACTTCCACTTTATTGCCCCTCCGTTTGGTCTAGCTCCCAAAGGCTAACAAATACAGGAAATAGGGTTTCTATCATTTTAGGCAATTATAGCCTAGATTATGGCTTTATCAATTGATATACCCCAGTAATTCGCACTAAAGGTGTAATCTGCTAGGGTTGTAATATAAAATAAGGGCAGGTGTGATGTTCCTAATAATTTGTCTGTATAGCGAAAACAGTTAAAATGTGAGATCCATCATCCATAGCTCCTAAATGGTGAAAAAAAAGTTTGTTTGCAAGTTATGTATTTAGTATGAAAAATACATTTGATAAATATGTTAGACACAGAAACACTTCAAATGTGAGCAACCAATGTAGACACTGGTAAAAATTTTTTATTCAGTTCAGTGTTTTTATATTATATGACATTAAGCAAGTTATTTGGGTATAACAAAAATATATAAATAATTATTTCACAACGTATTAAAAATGTTCCAAAGCAAGAAGACTGAACTAAAAACCACTGCTTTTATTATGTGACCGATGTATAATACATAGATGTTTTAACCACACTATTCACTAAACACAGACTGCAAGCAAAACCACATTTTCAAAATGCTTATTTTAAACATCCCTACCCTTTCTTAAATCAGATTGATATAACCTCAAGAACAAACCCTCTACACATGGTAACATCTCATATAGGTCAACATAACTCTGTGGAATGGTAAGGCTCCTCTTATCAAACAGACACTGTTTATTTGAAGTGTGTGGGCTGTAAACTGTTATAAATCAAGCCTCCACTGCTTGCAGGAAGTAGCCACTCTGACATTCCCTCCACACTGGAAAGGCTCAGCAGTACGACGCAGGTGTGGAGCAGCCCTCCCCCACAGCTACTTAACAAAGCAGATGTTAACCCCATGGCTTCCAAAATAGCTGCAGTGTATTGCACAGAAATACATTGCAGCGATCTTTGTTAGCCATAGGATGGGGGTTAAAATGCAAGCGGTGCAGCCACTGTGATCCGATATGCACTGTAGCAGAGGTGAGGAGAAACTGACTTGCAGTTAAGTTTTTTTTTTTTAATTTAATTTAACAGCGCGTGAAGATGACTGCTTCAGCTCTGCATCTGTCACCACCTATTCTTTCTGCAGACAGGCCGCATTTTATGCTATGACATCGCAGATCGCAGTATGTTCTGCCATGGGGATCTAGCTTTTTCGAAGAGTGGACCATTCGGAATATCTCCTCTGTCTTCTTCAATCCCATGGATGGCAGATAATCTAGAGAGAGTTCTCTTGTATCAAGCACCAGGGTAGAATTCTCGGGTACTATAATAGTCTCCATAGACATGAGAATATTTCTAACAGACCAGAGATGTTTGCAAGCTTGCTTCGACATGTCTTGCCCTCCATATCTCCTTAAGACCATCTGTGGCTTGGTGTATGGAGGTGATTGGTCTCATGTTGTTGTCCAGCTTGTGGACATCATTTTCTTTGCCTGGTTTCACCTCAGACTGTTGCAACTGCACATGCTAAACTAGTGGAACGGCGATCATTTGGATCTGTCTCAACAGATTTCTCTAGACAACCAATCGGGAGAAATCGCTCTCTTGGTTTTGTCTGGTTTACTTGTCCTGAGGGACGTCTGTCTCAAGACCATCCTGGGTGATTGTGACTACGGTTGTGAGTCTGTCAGGATGGGGAGCTGTTTTGGGTGCCAGGAAGGCACAGGGCCTCTGGTCTCAGGAGGTAAAGCTCCCTCCTGATCTCATTTTGGATCTTCGGGCAATATACAATGCTCTGAAGTCTTGACCCTCTGCTGGTTCGTCCCTGTTAATCAGATTCCAATCAAGCAATATATCCTCAGTGGCTTACATCAACCATCAGGGGGGAACGAGAAGCTCCCTAGTGTTGAGGGAAGTATCTTGGATTATGGTATGGGGGAGACCCGCATTTGTTCGCTGTCAGTGATCCACATTCCGGGTGTGGACAACTGGGAAGTGGATTTCCTCAGCAGACAATCCTTCCATCAGGGAGAATAGTCTCTCCATCCTGAGTGTTTGCAGAGATTTGCAAGAGGAAGATCTTATAACATCTCAATACCAAGCTACCAAGATAGGGGTCAAGGTACAGGGATCCTCAGGCGGAGCTAACAGATGCATTAGCGGTGCCTTGGAAGTTCAATCTGATTTATCCTTTCCGACTCTTACCACTACTTCCTAGTGTAGTGGCTCGAGTCAAGCAGGCGTCAATGATAATGACTGCTGTGTCTTGGCCGCAAAGGATATGGTTCTCCGATATAGTGGGGATGTCACCATCTCCTCCGTGGAAGTTACCTTGTCACAGGGATCTGCTGACCAGGGTCTCTTTGTTTATCAATGTCTAGATTCTGTGAGGCTGACTGCGTGGAGATTGACCACTTAGTCCTAGCCAAGAGAGGGTTTTCTGAGAGAGTTATTTTTACTCTCATTCAAGCTCGTAAGCTGGTTGCTTGTCACATCTATCATAAGGTGTGAGGACCTACTTATTCTGTTCTCCAGGATGAACTGGAGAAGGGCTTTTCTGCTAAGTCCCCTGACAGGACAGTTTTTGGCCCTATCTGTGTTACTACACAAGAGTTTTGCAGATCTTCCAGCTATTTGTTAAGGCTCTGCTGGGATAAGACCTGTGTTTAGATGTAAGGCTCCTCCTTGGAGTTTAAATCTTGTCCTTAAGGTTTTGCAATGGGTTCCGTTGGAGCCTATGCATGAAGTGGACATTAAATTGTTGTCTTGGAAGGTTCCTTTTCTACTGGCTATTGCTTCTGCACGCAGAGTATCTGTATTGCTGCCTTGCAATGCATCCCTCCTTATCTGGCTTTTCATGCCGATAAGGCTGTTCTACAAACCTAGTTAGATTTCTTCCTAAAATTGTGTCAATTCGCAACATCAATCAGGAGATTATGGTTCCTTTCTTATGTCCTAATCCTTCTTCGTCGAAGGAACGTTTCCAACGTGTTCTGGATGTAGTTTGTGCCTTGAAGTTCTATCTTCGGGCCACGAAGGAAGTTAGACAAACCTCTTTCTCTGTTTGTTCTCTTTTCCGGGAAGAGAAGGGGTTGGAGGGCCTCGACTTCCTTATCTTTTTGTCTGAGGAGTGTCATCCGTTTTTAGCATAGAAACGGCGGAACATAAGCCTCCTCTGAGGACTACGGCTCATTCAACGAGAGCAGTGGTTTCCTCTTGGGCCTTACAAATCTGATCCATAGAGGCCTCATTTTTGAAGGCGGCTATCTGGTTCTTCTTACATACATTTTCCAAAATTCTTTACAAGTTTGATGTTTTTGCTTCTGCTGAAGCAGCCTTCGGGAGAGAGGTTTTGCAGGCTCTCTTTTTTCCCCCTCCTGTTAGCATTCCGTGTACTCTAGAGATTGAATATATGTTTCCCACAAGTAAGGAATGCAGCTGTGGACTCTTCCCATATTAAAGGGACACTGTACCCAAAAATTTTCTTTTGTGATTCAGATTGAGCATGAGATTGTAAGCAACTTTCTAATTTACTCCAATTATCAAATTTTCTTCATTCTCTTGGTATCTTTATTTGAAATGCAAGAATGTAAGTTTAGATGCCAGCCCATTTTTGGTGAGCAACCTGGGTTGTCCTTGCTGATTGGTGGATAAATTAATCCACCAATAAAAAAAAACTGCTGTTCAGAGTACTGAAACCAAAAAAAAGCTTAGATGCCTTCTTTTTCAAATGATGATAGCAAGAGAATGAAGAAAAATTGATAATAGGAGTAAATTAGAAAGTTGCTTAAAATTGCATGCTCTTTCTGAATTACAAAAGAAAATTTTTGGGTACAGTGTCCCTTTAAGATGGAAAACATAAATTATGCTTGCCAGAAAATTTTATTTCCATCTGTATGGGAAGAGTCAACCGCTCCCGCCTGTGTTCTCCGATGTGCGACCCTAAATTTGAATTTTTTTTCTTCTGGCACCTTTTTCACCCTGATATTTCTCCTACTGTTCTTTGTTCCCTCGGCAGAATGACTGAGGTTATAAGGAAGTGGGGGAGGTATTTAAGCCTTTGGCTGGGGTGTTTTTGCCTCCACCTGGTGGCCAGGTTCAGTATTTCCCACAAGTAAGGAATGCAGCTGTGGACTCTTCCCATACAGATGGAAATTAAATAATCGGGCAAGCATAATTTGTTTTTACTGTACACATTCATATGGAGAATATATAGATATGCTTCACACACACATTTTAAAAAAAAACTGTTTAGTGAGCTGGTTTGTATCAGGTCAACTTTAACATATAAAGCAATGATATATATATATATATATATATACAAACCAGTAATTTATGTTTGGTTTCCCAGAACACATGGATTTATATTACTTCAGTAACATACAGAAATAACGTAAACCTTGATTGCTGTAAAGAAACAGGACGATCGGGAAATTACTGCAAACTACACTCACACCAAAGATTTAACCCCTTGATTGCCAAGAACAATCCTACAACAGTTACAGTTTTGTAATCAGACGCTAGGGACTGAGTAGCAAGTCTTCTGGGTACTTATGAGAACACTGTGGTACCCAAACTGTGCAAAGCACAAACACTTATTCATATGGAATAATTAAAACATAAGTGTCCCATTCCTGAGCCATTTGTCATTTTTCCCTTGTAAAAGAAACACTTCTTAGTCTTCAGAAGTGACCAGAGGGTCTGGTCCCCTGCAGCAATATACAAGTGGACATTAACAACATGTAAGATTAACACTGCCAACTCTATATAATAATTTGTATATATAAAATGTCATCTGCACCCACAAGATATAGCAGCAAGTCACTTTATGACATTTCAAGTGTCACTACCCCCTATCTCAGGTAACCAATAAACACTTAGGTAACCATGGAAACACAGCATTTGTCATTTTGTTAGCAAAAGATACAACCTGCAGTGTGCATTTCCAGTTCTCAGAATTGGTAAGACTCAATTTTCAGACTTGAACATAAAGCCCAACATTTTTCTTTTGTGATTAAGATAGAGCATACAATTTTAAACAACTTTCCAATTTACTTCAATTATAACATTTGCTTCATTCTCCTGGTATCCTTTGTTTAAGGAGCATCAATGTATTACCGGGAGCTAGCTAAACACTTTTGAGCCAATAACAAGAGGCATTTAGGAGCAGCTACCAATCGGCAGCTAGCTTCCAGTAGTGCATTAATGCCCCTGAATCTACCTAGGTTTTCTTTTTCAACAAAGGATACTAAGAACACAAAGCAAATTAGATAATGCAAGTTAATTGGAAAGTTCTTTAAAATTGTTTGCTCTATCTGATTCATGAAAGAGAGAAAAAAAGGGGTTTTTATGTCCCTTTAAAGGGACAGTAAAGTCAAAATTAAACTTTCAGAAATCAGAGCATTATTAAATTAGCTTTTTTCAATTGGTAGTCTTTGTTGAAGACTAAACCTAGTCAGGTGATGGGAGCTTAGGAGTGTGCACGTGCCTTTAGCAGTCTAGGGCAGCAGTGCTTCTAACTATATAATATTGCTATAAACCAGACATCCTCAAACTTGGCGCTCCAGAGGTTTTTGGAACTACATTTCCCATGATGCTCAGCCAGCTGATTGCTGGCTGAGCATCATGGGAAGTGTAGTTCCAAAACCTCTGGAGGGCCAAGTTTGAGGATGTCTGCTATAAACATTGTTGCAAAACAATGCTGCCAGATGGTTTGACAAACTAAATCTAGCCCTAATTACAAGCAAACAGATCACAGGTGAGGATGGTTACCTTTTTAATAGCCATTCAAACCCCTTTGTGTCAACTTGTGTGCATGTTATCAGGCCAAAATCACCAGGGTCTGTAAACTTTTGATCAGGGTCATTTGAGTAGTTTCTGTTGTCATTATGATTTAAAAGAGTAACACAGTTGATTGATAATAAATGGCTTCAGCCAAACACTAACCATGAGTGAAAGAAAAGTTTTTGTGTTATCATTCATATTCTCTGAAAAATGGCCAAGAAATCATAAATTCTGCCAGGATATGTAGAATTTGTAGACTGTCCTTTTAAGGGGATAAATAAATAAATATTGCAAATATTTTACTACACATAACAAAAGATTTTCTATTACAACCTCAAACCCTGTGTTTTAAGCAATATTTTATGTGGAACACACATAAATACTACTGGTTGTTCGTTTTTGCTAAATTACTTTCAGATTTCGTACAGGATATGTTTAATAGAAATTTACAAATTTGAATATTAAATTGTTTATAAACTTAAAGGGACAGTCTAGTCCAAAGCAAACTTTCATGATTCAGATAGGGCATGTAATTTTAAGCAATTTTCCAATTTACTTATATCAACAATTCTGCTTTGTTCTCTTTGTATTCTTAGTTGAAAGCTAAACCTAGGGGGGCTCATGCTCACTTCTAAGCCATTGAAGGCTGCCTCTTATTTCAGGACATGTTGACAGTTTTTCACCACTAGAGGGTGTTCATGTTTCATATAGATAACACAGTGCTCACGCACGTGGAGTTCCTAGGAGCCAGCACTGATTGGCTAAAATGCAAGTCTGTCAAAAGAACTGAAATAAGGGGCAGTTTGAAGAGGCTTAGATACAAGATAATCACAGAGTTAAAAAGTGCATTAATATAACTGTGTTGGTTAAGCAAAACTAGGGAATGGGTAATAAATCTTTCAAAACAATCAATATTCTGGTGTAGACTGTCCCTTTAAATATATTTTTAAATTTAAATATCACTATAAGAAACTACTATCTTAATATTCTGTTACAATGATTTAATAAATTATTTTTTTTATCACTATCCATTACATTCACAATGTTAAAGTGACTGAAAACTGATTTATATTTCTGTTACTTGTTACCATGAGATGGCAAAAGGTAAAATCTTATATTAAGATGTGGAAGTTGTGTATATATCTTATTATAAAGCAGAATATTATATCTTTATTCTGTACCCCCTCCCCCCCAAAAATAGTCATTTACTGTCGTAGTGTTAATATTTCTTAGTATGTGTTGCACTTTGAGAGCAACTGGGAGATGTGTGTTATCAGAAATCATGTAATTGATAACTTCATGTCATGTAACGTAACTCAGATATTCAAGAGGATAAATCTGTTCCATAAAACTATAGTTTGATTTAATCTCTTGATAGTCTGAAACATTGTACCAGCCCCTTACTTTTTTCCCTGGACATGGAGATCAAAACTAGCTCCCCCTTTGGGACATGGAAGCTGAGCAGAATTGAAGTCTTCTGCTGTGATTGTGCTCATATAGAAGGAGAAAGGTGGTGCTGCTGTGACCCTACCTTCCCCCCACTCAACTTTCTAAAGAGCCAGAATGGTTTTACTCTTTGCCTCAGTGCTCATTGTCTTCTAGTGTGTGTGTGTGTGTGTGTGTGTGTGTGTGTGTATGTATAATAACTTGGTTCTCCCTAATAGGCAAGTCATTATGAGTGGACTGTTTTTAGGTAGTTTGGTGTAAAAAAAACTCTTTGTTTACTATTTAGCCAATGGTGGTGCATTTGGTGGGCTTTATGTACCTCCAGAGCATTTCCAGAATGTATTATTTTTATATTGTAAGAGTTTGCTTTTGGATTAGTGAATTTGGTGTGCAGTGGTGTTGCCGTTCACCACCATCTTCAGTTGCATGTATGGGTTTAGAACACTAGTGGCATCCACAGGCATGGACAAGGGTGATGCTTTCCTCTGGGACACTGCCTTTTCATAGGATATTTGATACTGTCTATCCTTCCTGACCATTCACTTATAGAATAATACAGTGATCAACAAATTTTGGGGGGGAAAAAGCTCTGGAAAAAATTGAGGCCACTGCCAAATTATCAGTTCCTCTGGTTTTACTATTTATGTGTGTATGTATGTGTTTATAAAATAAAACAAAAATGTTAATTTTACTCAAACTACTTGCAACATTTCTCCCAAATTCCAAATAAAATAAGATGAAAGCAGAGAATGGTCAAGATCGGCAGGGTCCGGCAACAGGAAGACAATCCAGCAGTATAGCAGTTCAGGGGTAAACCAATAGAATAGCCAGACAGGCAGAGTTCAGCAATGATATGGCAATCCAGCAGTATAACAGTTCAGGGGAAACCAAAAATAATGGTCAGACAGGCAGAGTTAAGTAACGGTATGGCAATCCAGCAGTACAAGAGTTAACCAAGCAGAGTGGTTAGACAGGCAGAGTTCAGCAATGGTATGGCAATCCAACTATACAAGAAATACAGCACCCAGGAGCACACACAGTAACACCTATACTTGGGAACAGGTAAGAGTGACTGAGTCACTTACATAGGGTAGGATTTGCGCCACAGGAGGGATCCGGACCAGCATTGGAAGACAGGGAGGGCGGTGATGACGTCATTGTGTGCTGTAGTTACACTGCCGCATCCCTAGCAACATGAGGACCGTCCGTGGCAATGGCCACAGCAGAGCGGAGGAGCGGCGTGACATTTATAGTCCGTTAAAGATAGGAAATGTATTTATAGTCTGTTAAAGATAGGAAAAATTTACATTTCTAAGTCGTCCGCTGCAATTTCTACGTCGTCAAGGTCTAGTGGACCACTAGAAATGTCAAGCCCTGCCTATATACATACCTATATACCACTGTTGTGGTCATCACTATCCTCTTGCTATAGAACTAGCAGGATGGCAAATTTAATTACATTAAATTTACATTAAAAGTAATTGGAATAAAAAAAATATTGACCATGACAAAAGAGTTGAATAGAAAAGTTTTGAGTGAGGAAAAGAAGGGTTCATTTCTAGATTTACTGGCAGAGGGTGTAATGATTCTGATACTCAGCAGGAAGAAATCCACTAGCTGCAGAGGAAAAGCAAAAACACAGGCGTCTAGTTTGAAAACGTGAAAAAAGTTGCATAGTCTAAAAACAAGCTGTAGTCAAGCTGACGTCAATACACAGGACAACAATTCACAAATAGAAGCTAGATTAAGGGTGAGGAAGCAATCACAATAATCAGGCAAGGCAAGATGGCAGGAAGTGACCTCTTATAGGCCCAGGACCAGTCACATGATCAGAGTCATGGTTCAAGGTAAGAAAGCAAACAGATTTGGGTACTGAAGTGGCAGATTGAAAGAGCAAAGGGTTGTACCAGAGAGTCCAGGGTTTGATACCAGATGCACTCCTAACAGGAATACATTGAATATCTGGTTTCTTCCATCCTTAAAATTTTAAAGACGGTTCATAAGAACAAGGTCAAGCATCGGACATTGGAGGCATAGCTACAGACCAGCAGAGAACGAAAATGACTCTCCACTGTCCGGGATGGCCACCAACCTATTCGAATGTCACTCAACTGTAGGATGATTTCAAGTGACCTTCAAAAAATGACGAACGCTGGGGTGAAGTGCCGGCTCTAAAGGGTAGGTCTGAAGTTGTGCAAAGCTAGAAAAAAGCCCTTCATCAGCGAAAAGCAAAGAAGTGCCAGGTTAAGGTTTGCAAAAGACCATAAGGATTGAACTGTAGAGGACTGGGGTAAGGTCATCTTCTCTGATGAGTCCAATTTTTAGCTTTGCCCAACACCTGGTCATCTAATGGATAGATGGAGACATGGAGAGGCGTACAAGCCGCCGTGTCACGCACCCACTGTGAAATTTGGTGATGATCTGGGTGCTTTAGCAAGGCTATATTTGTAAAGGGTGCATGAATACAAGTTTATCCTGAATGAAAACTTGCTTCCTTTTGCTCTGACAATGTTCCACCAACTCTGAGGATTGTTTTTCCAGCACTACTATGCTTCACAGCTAGGTCAACTAAGGTCCAGATGAAGGACCACCAGATCAAGACCCTGTCATGGCAAGCCCAGTCTCCAGACCTGAACCAATTGAAAACCTCTGGAATGTGATCAAAGAAGATGGTAGTCACAAGCCATAAAACAAAGCCAAGCTGCAATATGAAAGACTGGGGGAGGGCATGCCAAGACGCAAAGATGTGATTGAAAATCGGGGCTATGCCACCAACTATTGATTTCTGATCTCTTGCTAAGTTAAAACATTAGTATTGTGATGTTTAAAAATGATTATGAACTTGTTTTCTTTGCATTATTCGAGGTCTGAAAATAGTATATCTTTTTTTGTTAATTTGACCAGTTGTCATTTTTGGCAAATAAATGCTCTAAATGACTTTTTATTTGGGAGAAATGATTGTCAGTAGTTTATAGAATAAAACAAAAATGTTCATTTTACTCAAATGCATACCTATAAAGTTTTGCAGTGGTCTCTTTATTTTTTGCTTAGTTATGTATATTCTAATATGCGTGGTGTTTGAATAAATAAAAAATAGTTTTAATTTTGACTTTGAAGGGAGAGTCTAGTCCAAAATTTTGACTTTGAGGGAAGGATGGGGTAAACCAGAAAGCAGGTTGATGAATAAGAGAGAGGTGGCCAGTTAGGATGAGGAGGTGTGGTTAATAGAGAAACACCTATATGAGAGAAAAAGGCATTGGTAAAGGAAGGGAAAACCAAGGAAGGAGAATTCATAAAGATAAGCCAAGCAGGAGAGAGAGGATAATATAAGATAAAACAAGTGATGGGTCAGAGAGGGATGAGGAAATGGTAGTATTGTATAATAAGGATAAGCAATGAGAAAAAGAATGAGGGGAGAGCGTTGGGGAATAAGTGAGAAAATGATATTAGAGATAAGAAATGTTAATACACAAATTACATATAGATTACAGTGGAATTAGAAAGGGAAAAGGAATGAGCAGAGTCAGGCGCAGAAGAGAAGCAGAACTACAATAAAAAAAATGAGACCTGAGAGGTTGTAGAACTGAGAATTTTTTTTTAATACATCTTCATTTATGTTTATTCTAACTGGCCAGTTTTTTTCTATTTATTTAAAGGGACATGAAACCCCCCAAAAAATCTTTCATGATTTAGGTAGAACATACAATTTTAAACAACTTTCCAGTTTACTTCTATTATCAAATTTGCTTTATTCACTTTGTATCATTTGTTGAAGGAGCAGCAATGCACTACTGGTTTCTAACTGAACACATGTGTATATATATATATATATATATATATATATATATATATATATATATGTGTGTGTGCAGCCACCAATCAACAGCTAGAACCTAGGTTCTTTGCTGCTCCTGTGCTTACCTAGATAAACCTTTCAGCAAAGGATAACAAGAGAAGGATCAAATTAAATAATAGAAGTAAAATGGAAAGTTGTTTAAAATTGTATGCTCTGTCTGAATCATGAATGTCTAATTATGACTTTACTGTCCCTTTAAAGGGACATAATACTCATATGCTAAATCACTTGACAGTAATGCAGCATTACTGTAAAAAGCTGGCAAGAAAATATCACCTGAGCATCTCTATGTAAAAAGGAAGATATTTTACCTCAGCTCAGAGTAAGTGCTGTGTAAACAGTTATACTTCAGCTGCTGTCCAGCTGAAAGTCGGAAAAAAATAGCCCATCAGCAGTGCTAAGGTAAATGCTTTGCCTTTGCTTTGATCTCATGAGATTTCACTCAAATTGCATGAGATTTCATAGAACTTACTTAAAGGGACATAATACTCTTATGCTAAATCACTTGAAACTGATGCAGTATAACTGTAAAAAGCTGACAGGAAAATATCACCTGAGTATCTCTATGTAAAAAAGGAAGATATTTTACCTCACAATTTCCTCAGCTCAGCAGAGTAAGTTCTGTGTAAAAAGTTATACTTAGCTGCTCCCAGCTGCAGGTAAAAAAATTAAAAAAATGAAGAAATGAACAGCAGCCAATCGGCATCAGCAGTGCTGAGGTCATGAACTCTTACTGTGATCTCATGAGATTTGACTTAACTCTCATGAGATTTCATAGTAAGCTTCCTTTACCTGATTGGTGAAATAATATGAGAGTGCACGAAGCTCATCCTTTCAGTTGTCCCGGGACAGACATACTAATATGCTGCTTAGAAATCCTTTACAATGGGAGGTGGCTACTGAGGAACTTTTGAGGTAAAATATCTTTCTTTTTTACATAGAGATGTTCAGGAGATATTTTCTAATCAGCTTTTTACAGCTATGCTGCATCACTTTCAAGTGTTTAAACATTTGGGTATTATGGCCCTTTAAGCTGAATAGGAAAATAACATGACTGTGCCTTCAAATGACAGATGCAGACTCCCTAGCTTGTCCTGTGACAAGCATCTTGACTGGATTCTTAAAGTTTCTTTACAGTGGGGTGTGAATACTTAGGAAGTTTGAGGTAAAATATCTTTCTTTTTTACATAGAGATGTTCAGGTGATATTTTCTAGTCAGCTTTTTACAGCTATGCTGCATCACTTTCAAGTGCGTCAACATTTGAGTATCGTGGCCCTTTCAACGCTGAGATAATTAACAAACTGGGTATAGCTTATGTAAATGATGTGTATTAATAACATTTTGTGCAGATCTGATTTTTAATGTTCCATATTATTGTCACTTATTTGTGGAGTGCCAACATATTCGGCTACGCTAGAAGATGGGTGCATTATGCCATGGTAAAAATGACAGAATTGATGAGAGGTTGAGGGTCCTGCCCAGGAGCTGCATCTGATGTAGGTCACATTGTGAATAGGTATCTAAAAGACAAGGCTCGCTGACTTACAT